>NC_061093.1:63638359-63640859 GCF_015104395.2 Macrobrachium nipponense | reverse complement strand
CAGCGGATTATACGAATACATGAATCATAATGAATAAGTATGCCATACATAGGCGAGCAACTCGTGTCATAGGCTTGTTTCCTGCTGTGTCCTTACATGGAAATTTGAATGAGGTCGCATCCCCTCTTCTTTTAGTGATGCAATTCGATAAAATTCTTTTTTTTTCCTTTGGAATATATAAATCATAATGATATGCCATACATAGATAAGAGGATTAGTTTCGGGGTATATTTACGTGGAAATTTGAATGACGGAAAAAAATATTCGAGCTATTTTCGGTTATGTAACTTAATAACATATTCTCCTCGGAATACATGAATCATAATGGATACGTTAGTCATACATAGGTAAACAAAGCGTGTCCAAATCTTCCTTTTGTTTTGTCCTTTGGTAATGAGTTCAGTGAGTCGATGTTATATGTTTTTGATCCCTTGAAATGCATAAGTCATCATAACCAAGAATGTAATGTACATGATTTTATTATTAAACGTGACATTCTCTATAATACACATTTGCGTGCATGTGTACAGGTGTATAGTGGTTAGCACGAGGGAAAGTGTTCTTTAAAGAACTTGAGATGCAGTGGAAACTGACATGTGATGAATGGATTTGAAAAGAACACACATTCCCTCATTTTAAAAATAAATGCATTGAAAACATCTCTCTCTCTCTCTCTCTCTCTCTCTCTCCTTTATATTTGTTGCATACGCCCACTATTGTTTATGTACTTTTTATTTGCGTACAAATAATAGGTAAGCATGTTCATAGAAAGAACAGATAAATCACGCTGCGTAAAAACTAAATACGCACAGAAGTATTAATAAAAATAAAAAAAACAATAGATATGGAAGTATAAGGAGGACAAGCAGAGGGAAGTACCAGAAAATTACTAAGGGGTGTTGGCAGAGAGAGAGAGAGAGAGAGAGAGAGAGAGAGAGAGAGAGAGAGGTTCCGAGGATAGATTTTTCATCGCGAGAAGCTAATTTATTGGACAACCCTTCTAATCCTTTTAAGAGGTTGATGGGTTGATCTATATCTGTACACGAGCGTTGGAAGGACAATGATCATGGGTGATGACGACGTAGTTATAGCCGTGAGGGACAGAGTGAGAGAGGCATGGGGAGGGAGAAAGGGGGAGGAGGGGTTGTCGTTGTAGGAGGTCGGATCCTCCCCCCCCCCCCCCCCCCCCCCCCCCCCCCCCCCCCCCCCCCCCCCCCCCCCCCCCCCCCCCCCCCCCCCGTTGCTCTGAGGTTACGCTGCGGGTTGTCAGGGTAACCAACAGCAGCGGCGGTTTAGCTGATTTGTATCGGAGATGCATTAATTGATGGAGGCCCTTAAATAGATGGTTTATAGATTAGGTTGGGAATAGAGCGCCCGTCAAGAGAGATGGCGGAGGCACTCTCCCGCCAGAATTAATGCCGAAATGCCTGCTTAGATGATAATGAGCCTACATTATTAAATTGTCGATACGGGTAAACTAATTTCGGGGCATATGCTCGAAGATACTGTTCGCTTGTCATTTGTTTGTATTTGCTGATTCGGTTTACTGAATCCAACGCAATTGTTCATAGGTAATACTACTGCCAACGTTCGCTTAGACTTCATTCAACATTTGTTGCTATAAAATCCATACAATAAAAAAAGTAAATGATTATTGTTTGTCATTTAATGCAAAGAATTGTCATATAATATCTTATACAAAGATGGCAGACGCGAGGGAAATCTTTTTGGAGAAATTATATTCGTCAATTTCTTCAATTGGCTTTTCTTGACGATAATATAGCGAGAAGTGAAATTAACTAATAATCAAATTATATATTTCCCTTTTTCCATACAGATGCCTTTAAATATATGAAAACTGCTTGCATGTTTCTATTGGTGCTGAAAATTGTATATGATATTTTAAGCAAAGATGGCAGACTTGAGGGGAATCTTTTTGGAGTAATTATTTTCGTCAATTTCTTTCATTGGTTGGCGATAATATAGTGAGAAGTGAAATTAATTATAAATCTGATTATACAGTTGACGTAAGTGAAGTCCTTTTTTCCATACAGATACCCTTTCAAAATATGAGAACTGCTTCCATGTTACTTTTCAGTAATAATAAATTCCTCGAGAACTACTTGCCCGCATGGGAATGATTATTTATTAGAATGTAATCGTCTCATGCGTTGTATTTTTAACGAACACCTTCAACATTTTCTTGGGAGAGAGTATGACGTAGTTATATCTGTGTGTATTTGAACGAATACATTAACAAGATTGTGCTGCGTGAGTTGAATATTTTATATTAATAAACAATACAGACAAAGATGCACCTTTGAAAAGTTACTAATGATTTGCATTCAGTTTCATTAAATATATTCCTTTTCCTCTTTTATGTTCATTGTTTGATTTTATTTATAGTGAAAAGGGAAAGTATTCTCTCTAAAGAAGCTTTTTTCTTTTGTTTTATTTCCTTTCAGTATCGGTAGAAAAGAACAATTGACATACATACAAT
>NC_061093.1:63630859-63633359 GCF_015104395.2 Macrobrachium nipponense | reverse complement strand
CAATACCAGGGATGGGGAGCTTTTCTACCACTGCCAATTCTGTCACCTTGTGATACCCTGGGAGAATGCCTCTACCTCCACCAAAGGTGCAGAAACCACTGTATCAGGGAACCCACCCAGGACCACATATTTCCAGAATGCCTCACCAACATCCTTCAAAACCTTTGACAACACCAATGATCGAGCAGACCCAGTGTCCCTTAAGAAGTTCACTCTGACAACTTTACTATCAACAACCAAACTGCCAGGCCAGATATATTTGTCAAAAAGTCACAAAGGAGAGCTAGCAGGTGACTGGTTTATTTCACCTCCACTACCACTAAACATAACCCTTCCTTCAGTTCCTGGGGAACACTCAACTTCAGCATTAGGGGTAAGTAGGGGCATTAGCAATCAAAGATGATGGGGACATTGTTGTTACCTACCTCCCCTTCCGTTCCGCTGGAGATACCTCCTCCGGGCAGGACACCGAGCTTGAAAGTGACCCTGCTCGTGGCACCAAAAACAAGTTCCCCTAGCTCTACCAACATTACTAGAACCTTGATTACTCTGGGAAAACACCTGTGTGTTCCTTCCACTCAGGTTATTTCCCTGGCTAGCTTCAACCTTTGTTTTAAAGGGGTTATTGGATCTCCAATTATTATTGTTTGGCCTGGCAGGCTGGGATTTAACGACTGATGAGCTAAAACTACCTTTTACTACCCTACACGGTGTGTTTAACACAAACTCATCAGCTATTTGAGCAGCTTTACTTAAACTATATGCTTTTACCTCCTCTAGGTGAATTCTAAGTTCCTTACTACAAGTTTTCTTAAACTCCTCAAGTAGCATCAGCTCCCTCAAGGAGGAGAAGGAGACCACCTGGCGACTCTTTACCCAGTCGTCAAACTGCTCCTCCTTAAGACGGGCATACTCTACATACGACATAGTATCGGGCTTCATAGAATTCCTAAATTTCAGGCGACCAAGTCTGAAATTTAGGTGACCAAGTCTCACCAAGCCTCAGGGACCAAGTCATACGCCTTGAGAATCAACGCCTTAACTTTATAGTAATCTCTGGCTACACTCTCTTCCAAAGCATTATATTGGCGAATGGCCTTACCTACTAACCTGCATTGAATTAATACAGTCCACATCTCAGTGGGCCAAGACAACCTAGTGGCCACCCGCTCAAAAGCCTTAAAGAACTCAGGCACGTTACCCTCATCAAACACAGGCACCAACTTTAATGCCGCACTCATGTTAAACCTATCAGAAGAAGAACCGGTGGGAGTACTGTTAAAGTCAGGGTTAGCTCGTAACCTAGCCAAGTCTAAGTTAATTCTAGCCATTTCCAACTCATGGCGCCTCGCCCTCTCATTCTCTTCGAATTGTACCTTCAATAACTCTATTCGTTTACAAATTATGCTAAGGTCCTCATTTTCAGGATTCACCACAGACTGTACTGGCTCTGGCTGTACCTCTACAAAGGGGTTATTAGAACTTTAGTTTTACTGTTAAATTAGCTGGACCAGTTATAAACTAACACTCCGGTAGCGAGGGTGGTCCTCCCAAATAGAGGAAAGCCGCCCAGGATTTAACACTAACCTCATCAACAGAATTCTCATCATCAGAACTTCCACTCATCATATCCCTAGCCAAATCCTCAACACCCTCGGCTATACCACGAGCCACCATCTCCTTAACAGCAACAACAACTGAGCCTTAGTGTCCGCGTGGGTCTAAAAGAAATATTTAACCAACGAGCACAACTCCTTAAATGCTCCTTACTTAAGATAGCTAGATATTTGATACAGTCAGCAGACCCCAAAAATTCGGCTGGGTCAAAACAAAGTCTTCCATAGTGAATTACCTACAAGGTGGAAAGTAAGGCAAGCAACAAAATCAAATTAAATATTGTAACCTATCCCAGAGTTGCTCCACAAACCCAAACTCTGTGCACACCTGCGTACGATCCTGTCACGGTCGCCAAATTGTTACGTCCCCTTTGGCCGTAATACAGGTTCTTTATATTTCAATAATCACAGGGATCGTAGGCAGTAAGAAAGTACACAGGGTATGAGGAATGTGGACACAAACACACCAGAACAAAATTAACAATATTTAATTACAAAATACACTTAACACTAAATAAGCCTTGTGAGGAAACTTAACATTAAATACACAAAATACAAGGAGCAAATAACAGCTCACAAGGACTCCTAATACTGAAAAGCTAAGCCTAACAAAGTAAAAGAATATAATATGCCAAAGGCTCAAATAATAACAACACGGGCCCAATAATAAAACCACTAGCCTACAAAATATAAGAAAGAAGGAAGACCAGAGAAAATGAAGTTAGGAAAACCTTAAATCTCCTACCTAACCGTGGCAGTTCTAAACTTAAAACTAATTCAAATAAGCATTTTGAGGGGCAAAAATACCAAATACCGACCACATCAATATAACATGAATATATATAATACAAATATGATTAATATTTGATTACGCAGATCCTCAC
>NC_061093.1:63613359-63620859 GCF_015104395.2 Macrobrachium nipponense | reverse complement strand
GCCTTTCCTCCTTAGGAGATCCATCCACACTCTTCTTACTATGTGTGACGTTTCTAGGATCACACTCTTCTGCATGAGTCCTTGTAGCTGACGTTCAGCCTCTAGTTTTTCGTAGATTCCTTTTCAGGGATCTTGGGAGTCGTGCCTAGTGCTCCTGATGAATTATGGGTACGATTTCCGGGCCACTGGCATATCCCATATCCTTCTTATTTCTATTTCGTTTTTTTATTTGTACTTATCCATTTTTTCCCTCTTTCTCTTCAACCTCTGGTGTCCCCATGGTATTGCGACATCAATGAGTGATACTTTCTTCTTGACTTTGTCAATCAACGTCACGTCTGGTCTGTTTTTGTACGTATCCCCTATCTGTTTCTGATACCATAGTCCCAGAGGATCTTTGCCTGATCGTTTTCTATCACTCCCTCAGGTGCTTGTACCACTTATTACTGCAAGGTAGCTGATGTTTCTTGCACAGGCTCCAGTGGGAGGGCTTTGCCACTGAATCATGCCTCTTTTTTGTACTGGTTCTGTGCAAGTGCCGGGCCACATTTCACTTGCTATGTGGTTTATGGTTTCATTTTTCGTATTGCACTTCCTACATATGGGAGAGATGTTATTTCCGTCTATCGTTCTTTGAACATATCTGTTCTTAGGGCCTGATTCTGTGCTGCTGTTATCATTCCTTCAGTTTCCTTCTTGAGCTCTCCCCTCTGTAGCCATTGCCAATTGTCATCGCTGGCTAGTTTCTTTAGTCTGTCTCATGTATTGTCCGTGCATTTGGTTTGTTGTGCCAGTCCTCTGTTCTTTCTGTCTTTCTCCTGTCTCTGTATATTTTCTGGATCTTCGTCTACTTTTATTAGTCCCTTCTTCCCATGCACTCTTAGCCACTCGTCTTCACTGGTTTTCAGATATTGCCCCAGTGCTCTGTTTTCGATGTTACGCAGTCCTGCTATACTTAGTAGTCCTCTCCCTCCTACCTTTCGTGTTATGTATAGTCTGTCCGTATTTGCTCTTGGGTGTAGTGCTTTGTGTATTGTCATATGTTTCCTGGTTTTCTGATCTATGCTGCGGAGTTCTGCCTTCGTCCATTCACTATTCCTGCAACTGTATCTGATTACTGGGCACTGACCCATGTGTTTATGGCTTTTATCATATTTCCGGCGTTGAGTTTTGACTTGAGTATCGCCTTGAGTCTCTGCATATATTCTTTCCTGATCGTGTCCTTCATACTCTTGGGTGTTTTATATCCCCTCCTTCCATTATTGCCCAGGTATTTGTATCCTGTCTCGTCTATGTGTTTGATGTTGCTGCCCATCTGGTAGCTTTATCCCTTCAGTTCTCGTTACTTTTGCCTTTTTGTATGTTGACTAAGGCGCATTTTTCTATTCCAAACTCCATCCTGATGTCCCCAGATACAATCCTTACAGTCTGGATTAGGGTATCTATTTCCTTGATGCTCTTACATACAGCTTGATGTCGTCCATGAACATCAGATGGTTGATTCTGTTGCCTCTTTTCTTGAGTTGGTACCACCGGCATCCATCTTCTGTAGTACCTTTGTCATGGGAATCATGGCTACTACGAAGAGTTAGTGGGGACAGTGAGTCGCCCTGGAAGATCCCTCTCCTGATATTAACCTCTGCTAGTCTTATTCCAGAGCTTGTAAGTATTGTATTCCAGTTTGCGCATTGTATTTTTGAGGAAGCTGATGGTATTTTCCTCAGCCCCATATATTTTCAGGCATTCTATTAGCCATGTGTGTGGTATTATGTCGAAGGCTTTCTTATAGTCTATTCCATGCCATGCTTAGGTTGGTTTTCTTCTCCTACTGTTCTTCATTACCATTTTGTCTATCAGGAGCTGGTCTTTTGTGTGCCCCTACACTTCCTTCTGCAGCCTTTCTGTTGGTGGGGGATGGTGTTTGTCTCCTCTAGGTAGTTGTATAGCCTTTCACTGATGATACCTGTTAGTAACTTCCACATTATTGGTAGGCAGGTGATAGGCCTGTAGTTACTGGCTATATTTCCCTTACTCTTGTCTTTTTGTACTAAGGATGTTCTTCCTGTGGTCATCCATTTGGGTGCTTGGTGATTTGAGATACAATGCTGGAGTTGTTCTGCTATTCGTGGGTGTAGGGCCTTCGAGTTTTTGAGCCAGTATCCATGGACTCTATCTGGACCTGGGCTTTCCAGTTTGGCATTTTTTTCTTGTTAGTGGTGTCTGACTGTGTCTGTCGTGAGTCTGTGAATCTTTGTTTTATTCTCCCCTGTTTCTTCTTCCTTGACTTCCTGGAGCCATGTTGCATGTTTGTGTGTGATACCGGATTGCTCCATATGTTTTCCCAGAGTCTCTTACTTGGTTCGGCTTCAGGAATTTCTGGGTGGTTGTCTTCCCCTCACTTAGTTGGCTGTATAGTCTTTTCTGGTTGGTCCGAATAGTTTGTTCTGTTGGTATCCCTTATTCTGTTCATGTACCGTTGGATCTTGTGTGCTTTGGCCTTAAGCCTCTGTTTTTTACATCTTCTATTGTGTTGTTTAGTTCCCTCTCTTGTACTTTGTATTTCTCGTTGAGTTCCTCCCTTGTTTTCTTGCTTCTTAGCCTTTTTTCTGCCATCTCTTTCAGTTTACTCAAGTCAGATCTCATCACCATGATTTGCTTTTCAGGCGCCTTTTCCAGGAGGTTGCTGTTTGGTTTCTGTTGGGTTGGTTGTGCTGGTGGTGTTGGTGTTCGAATCCCCATCAGTTCTGACTACTAATCTTGCTCCTGCATATACCAAGTTATTTGTTTCTGTGATACTGGTGGTGTGTTATAGCCCATTATTTCATTGACCTCATTATTATTATTATTATTATTATTATTATTATTGATTATTATTATTATTATTATTATTATTATTATTATTATTATTATTATTATTATTATTATTATTAAAAAAGACAAAATATTATTATGTTCTAGATTGAGTTACAACCAGTAAAAATAACTCACCCATTAAAACAAAGCAAAATTTTATTAATGTTGTTGTAGAATCAAACTATATATATTATGTGAAGATAGACAACATTAATTTTGTAGAGAAGACTATGGAAAGTCTTCTCAGTTTTCTGTTCAGACGAATAGTAAGATTAACGAAGGCTTTTATGAGAAATGACCATTGGAACTGTCGAGTTTGATAGGCGAGGAAAAAAGGAATACTTAAGAGCAATATTGTATTTACATTCAAATATCTATAAAATCGCGAATGATGAGTTATTCTAATGTTAAAAGTTATAATTAGGAAAATAAATTTGTTTAGATATTAATCAAGACATAATTAATTGTCAGATTTTTCATTGCAAGTATTACTATGTTTCCTCAGTACTATGTATTTTGAAAAACAAATCCTGATATGGTAACGGGAAAGGTAAATGTATTAAGCATTCTTCTATACTGAAGAATGTGATGGATGCTATATATATATGAATATATATATATATATATATATATATATATATATATATATATATATATATATATATATATAAAATGCAATCATTTGAACCATTAACATTTAGGAAAATATAATTAATATTCATATGACCTTGTACTAATGAATTACTCCAACTTAAAATTGTATTTCAAAAGGTCTTTTTATATACTATTATTCGTTCGTCCAAGGCCTTTTACCATAATCCTGTATAGAATTTAAACTCTTTTTTTTAGGGGGGAGGGCCAGAATAATTCATACTACATTACAGTTCTCAATAGACCCATTATATATTTAACTGTTCATATAATTTTAAAACAGGTTTTAATATTCATATCATGGCTTTCAAATTGAAAACATGTGGCAATCTGGGCTTGTAAAATGGAGGGTAGTGTCTCCATGATTTGGAAAGGAACGTTTGATTGAAGTAGCCTCGTCAGTGCAGTGTCATTGAACCATGACGGATGATAACGGAAATTACAGGAATTACTTTCCTGCTGTGCACTACAAATCATCAAGTGGTGGGTTCAGATGTATAACCCTTTTCTCAGATTTCTTACAATATCATTCCAACAGAGGCAAAGGGGTTTCTTATAATTTGTATCCTTACCTTACAGGAAAAGCAGAAAATAAACATTATAAGAGGGACTCCTGATTTTTTTTTATAATCATGATGTCATAAAAATCCAAAATCATATATTATTATTATTATTATTATTATTATTATTATTATTATTATTATTATTATTATTATTATTATTATTATTATTATTAGCGTAGCATTAGCACTATTATTATCTAAATCTCAGGTTTGACTAACTGTATTATAATGGTAAAGATATCATAAGACGGATTCCTGAATTCTTATTATTATTATTACTGCAGTACGAACACTATCATTATCTAATTCCCAGGTTTGGCTAATTTATTGTAATGGTAAAGATATCAAAGTCACTACACCACTTCAAAATAAGCTGGTATTCCTTAGAGATGAAGATATCTCTAATTACGGCAGATGCTAGTGTCTAATTTTATAGTTTTTGAAGTCGCTAAGAAGAATAGTGACACTCCCGATACCCTTGCAGTCCAAGTTCAGCCCAGTAAGAATGGGGGGTGAGAAGTGATGGAATATAAAATCTCAAAAATGCTGAGCCATGTAACTGAAGTGGGTATCTTAACAGGAAAGGGAGAGGAGAGAGAGAGAGAGAGAGAGAGAGAGAGAGAGAAATAGGGGGAGGACGTAAGAAAGAGGAGAGCGGGTGGGAAGAGAGGTAGAGAGTGAGTTTATCGGTCGTCATTCGGAGTTCTCTTGGGCAGTGCTGGGTTGGTCAGATATTATTTTTCACAATTCTTCTCTCATCACCAGTCTCCGGTCTCTTAATTCTCATCCCAGGAGGTCTGGATCTCCAAACGCTTCAGGTGCTCAGAGGAACCCGAATGACAATATCGCATACAATTCTCTAGTATCTGGCGCGAGGGAAGCGCTCAAGCCATTACCGTCTCCCCTTCATCATTACCTCATCTGCATATGAAACTCCCATAATTCCTACTATGGTATCATTCCTCACTCAGTCCTTCCATCTGATTCGTAATATTCTTCTTAGAGGTTTATTCTCAAATAGAAAAGATTGTAGTTTCATCATCTATGTTTTGTTGAACTTTACAGATCTCCTACTTTTAATTTTGCTTTTTGTAACAACTTCAAGTTTATTCTCCTTGCAAATTGCTTCATTTGCCTTTATTTAGTGTTTCACTAAATACCTCCAAAGAGAACCCGCACTGGATACATTTCCTATACATTTAGCACCATCAACTCATCTCTGTATACATATTCTGCCGTCACTAATTCTGGTTTTATTTTATTCATCTTCATTCCTTTCTCTCCTGTTGTATGATGTATTCTGTTAAGTAAAATTTTTATGTTTGTGGTGTCTAATCGATTAAAACAACGTAATGTTTCATATTATATATATATGTATATATATATATATATATATATATATATATATACATGTATATATATAAATATATAATATATATATATATATATATATATAATATATATATATACTATATATATATATATATATATATATATATATATATATATGGGTCCTATGATATTCATTCTTACAACTATCAGTAGTACTACTCATCTATATTTCCATATTATTATGTTTAGCCCTATTCATAATATTGTAAAATGTACTATCAGCAACCCACGGAATACAGACGTTTGTATTTAATTTCCTTCAATTTTATTTGTTCATCTAACACAATTTAATTTTTGGGAATCCACCATTTGAAATTCTAGAACACCGGAGAGACAGAAAATTAATGAAATGCTGCGAAGAAATAGTTTAAAGAAATGTTGAATTTATTACGACTTCAAAAGTATGAATTTTTTAAAACCAAACATTTGAGAACATGGTCTGATATGAATATAAAGAGAAATTGTGTCCACTGAAAAGCAAGAATGGATGAAGAAAAAAAATGAAAGAAAAGGGGGGAAGAGAAAAAGGAAATCAGAATAAAAAAACTCTGGACAGAGAGAGAGAGAGAGAGAGAGAGAGAGAGAGAGAGAGAGAGAGAGAGAGCCGGAACAAGCAACCTCTTACAGCGGCAACTCTGAGTTTTAGTTCGTTAATGATTTTCCTGGGTTGAATACTTAAAGACTCACGGTGACGGAAAACGTGTAGTGGAAATGTTTTTTTTTTTTTATTTTTTTTTATTCTCTTTTTTTCTCTCTCTTATATTTTTCTTTCCTTTTTCTCTCGGGAAAGGTCTTACCTCCGTTTCATTTAACCTTTTAATGCGAAGTTTTTTTTTTTCTGGTGGGGCGGGGGGGAGTTTCGTCTCGCGTTGAAAACGATTTGGGAATATGTATGGTATGATTTTATATATGGCATTTCAACCTTCAGTAGTTTCCCCTAAAAGAGTCTAGTCCATAAGAAAACTACGACAATGGTCACCTCCAATTTATTTATTTTTTCACAGCTGAATCATCAATAAACGTACGAATCCTGAACGTTGCACAAACGTAACTGAGTTATTGGTATGAATCAGCAACATGACGAACCCACTATACACATTGTGTCATTCACCTTTAAATTGGACACCTTCTCGGGGTTATAAATATAAAGCTATTATTTTCCAATCTCTCCTCCAAACCATCCTCGTATTCTTCCAAAAAGTTTCAAGTTACACTCTTCTTTTGCCGACCTTTCGTCATCTGTTCTCTCCACAGAGCCGAACGATTTCAAAACAGTGAGCCGTGTCTTCGTCTGAGCTGACGCATTCCATTTCTGCTTGTCTACATTTCTCACATATGAAATACTTATTTAAAGCCTATAAAGCATAAGATTATTCTAAGTAAATCTTTACATCAACAATAAGTTACAGAACATTAGAAATTACTTACGAAATCTTTCGAGGTCAGCGCATTGTCACATTAAGACGAAAAATTGTGATAATTCATATTAACGTTTCTTTTTATATTCTAGGGTCATAACTGCTCTGAAACGTAAAATTAAGTAAACAAAATTTCACTTCAGCACCAGGCCATCTTACGCAATGACGTAACAAACATGATACCCAGAAAACGCGAGAGGAATAATGATTATCGCACTGTTGCAACAAGACCGAGCCATTTCGGAAGATGTTATCAGACACAGGATTAGATTCCGCTTACAACACCTCGCACACACTCCGACATTACCGTCGTTTCTGACTTCATTATTAACACGAAGTTGTTGCTGGATTTATGTCATTCTTGCCAGGATGTTGTTACGAGTAAGCTGTGAAATAGTTTCCGTACGACGATTTCATTTAAAATATAGCAGGAAGTATTGGGTTTTATACCTTCATAATCCAGGAGCACAAGATCGCTAATTATGTGATATTTGTAAAGTGGTTTACATTTTGTCCCTTTCTGGAATGAAAATAAAGTACCAGGGGAACATAAAACGAACTTTAAACCTAATTTAAAACGCTATACTTTAGATTTGGAATTTTATCCCTTAAGGAACATAAGA
>NC_061093.1:63603359-63605859 GCF_015104395.2 Macrobrachium nipponense | reverse complement strand
CTCATACTTATTCTCTGCATCCTAAGCTACACGATTACGTTCGCGATGAATAAATCATCCCCAGCACGAGTCCTTCGCCAGCAAAGTAGAGTTGAATATCCTTCGGGTCGTAATTGTCGGAAGTATGTCCCCTTTGTAGTCGATTTCCGACAGCCGCAGGAGCATTCCGCATTAAAACGAGATTAACGACGGGATACGGGTGTCGGTCGAAGAAGTCCATGATGGTGCTTATTCCTTTCACATTGTAGGCGGTTGTTACTCGACTGCCGTCGTCCGCAGCGACGAACGATTTTTTTGAAGTTGCGATGTGAAACTCTAGTACTGCAGGATACTGTAACAGGTTCCATTAATCAAGCCTGCAAGTGAAATTATACTTTGTCACAAGGGCAAAGTTAAATTCAGACGACATCCAAATACAGGGGAGGGGAGAGAGCCATTTAGACCAGACTTAACCCACATGAATTCGCTGATATTTTGGAATTCAAAAGAGTCAGCTGTACAAACTTTTTTATCCATGGCATTAACAATGAGTGAACCTATCCAGGTCTATGATGACTGTAAAAATATCCATAATTATAAAAATTAAACAGATATCAATACGAATCCCAAAGAAAATTCGATATTACTGGTAGTATATTACTAGACAAAGAAGTGGAAAACGGAGCTATTTGTATATTGCTAGGCAACATAAGAGTCAAAGAGAAGATTAATCATGATTCTGTATTTCTCTATGCTAACTGAAATTAAGTTGTGATAAAATCTGATCCTTTGTGCCCTAACAAAAGTTTCATATTCAATTTTCTTGCGCGCATTCTCTGAGGTTAACCCTCTTACGCCGATTGGACGTATTAAACGTCGAGTCAAAATGTCTCCCGTATGCCGATTGGACGTATCATACGTCGGCTCAAAAAGTTTTTTTAAAAATTCGCAGAAAAATACTTATAGGCCTACCAGCCGAAAACTTTTGTATCACGCGCCTTGGTGGATGCTGGGAGTTCACTGATCAAGGCGTTGTTTTGTTTACAATCGCTACGCAGGCGCGCAAGCGCGAATTTCTTTCTTATCGCACTAAAAAGTATTCAGTGACACATCTAGGAAATTATTTCGTCACTTTGACATAATTATTGCACCATTTTAAATTATCCTTTACATGAAGTATTATATATGAAAATGTGCGCAATTTCATGCACAATACAACTAAAAAATACTCATGATTGTAGCTTTTATCAATTTTGAAATATTTTTATATAAATAACGATAAGTGCAAACATTTCAACCTTCGGTCAACTTTGACTCTACAGAAATGGTCGAGAACGCAATTGTAAGCTAAAATTCTTATATTATAGTAATATTCAATCATTTGCCTTCATTTTGCAACAAATTGGACGTCTCTAGCACAATATTTCGATTTATGGTGAATTTATGAAAAAACTTTTTCCTTACGTTCGTGCGATAACTCTTCCGATAAATTTTTTCGTGCGATTGTCCTAATGTTTGCACCCTTTTAAATTTGCCGTTACATAAAGTTTTATATATGGAAATGTTGCGCAATTTCATGCACAATACAACAAAAAACAACCCATGGTTGTAGCTTTTATCAGTTTTTGAAATATTTTATATAAAATAACGTTAGGTGCAAAAATTTCAACTTTCGGTCAGCTTTGACTCTACCGAAATGGTCGAAAAACGCAATTGTAAGCTAAAACTCTTATATTCTAGTAATATTCAATCATTTACCTTCATTTTTGCAACGACTTGGAAGTCTCTAGCACAATATTTCGATTTATGGTGAATTTATAAAAAAAAAAAAAAAATTACGTTCGCGCGGTAACTCTTCCGAAAAAATCAGAATTTTTTTGTGCGATTGTCGAAATGTTTTGCACCATTTAAAATTAGCTGTTACATAAAGTTTTATATATGAAAATGTGCGCAATTTCATGTAGAATACAACTAAAAATGATTGAAGGTTGTAGCTTTTCTCTTTTTTCGAAATATTTGCATATAAATCACGATAAATAGAAAAAAAAACCACCCGTTCGGTCAAATTTGACTCTACCGAAATAGTTGAAAAAACGCTATTGTAAGCTAAAACTCTTACGGCCTAGTAATATTCCGTCATTTTTCTTCATTTTGAAACAAATTTGAAGTCTCTAAAACATATTGTGATTTATGGTGAATTTTGAAAAATATATTTACCTTCACTCCGCGCGCCGATTCGCGGCCGCAAGTCTCCGAAATACGTACATGGCATTATCCTAATATTTTGCTCCTTTTCATATTAGCCTTTTTATAGAGTTTCATATATACAAAATGTGCGCAAATTCATGAAGAATACAATAAAAAATAATTGAAAGTTGTAGCTTTTTCCATCTTCGAAATATGTGCATATGAAAAATATATATATTAAAACTTTCGACATTCGGTCAAATTTAACTCGTCCGAAATGGTTGAATCTGCAAGTTATAATCTAAAACTCTTACAGTATCGTAATATTCAATCA
>NC_061093.1:63582362-63589862 GCF_015104395.2 Macrobrachium nipponense | reverse complement strand
CACACGGGGTCTTTTTTTTTTTTTATTTATTTTTTTGTAGGAGAATGGGACAAGTGGCATATGTGCATGTAAGTATATATACCACACATTTATATTATTATATATATATATATATATTATATATATATATTATATATATATATATACATATATAGTTATATATATATAATAATAATATAATATAATAATATATATACATACTAAAATATATGTAATATATATATGTTATATCATATATATATTATATATTATTATAAATATAATATTAATATATATATATATAATATATATATACATATATTATCTATATATATAATATATATATATAAATATTATATCATATATATATATATATATATATATAAAGATATATATTATATATATATATTATATATATATATAAGCATTTTTCTGTTGGAACTTTTCACAAGGATTCCAAGTATGTCTTACATTTTAGTTCAGAATATTTTATATGTGAGTAGTTAAGTAAATAGGCCTGTGTAATTAAAGGAAGTCAGAATTCATTACAGGGCAGTTGGCGAAAGGCGTCAGTTTCACTATCCCCATTCAGTAGTAATTATGCAGATCGTAAAAGCCTTCGCATGCTGCCTCTAGAACATTAGTATATCTTTCAATCACCTCGGGTACCATATAACTCTTCCACCCTCATCCCTCAGTTCTTCGTTGGACGAGTCAGTTACATGCTCGACTACCGATCTCAGGGTCCGGGTTTGATTCCCCGCTCTGCCAACAAGGAATCAGAGGAATTTATTTCTGGTGATAGAAATTCATTTCTCGATGTGATTCGGATCCCACAGTAAGCTGTAGGTCCTGTTGCTAAGTAACCAGGGTTCGATTCCCCGCTCTGCCAACAAGGAATCAGAGAAATTTATTTCTGGTGATAAAAATTCATTTCTAGATGTGGTTCGGATCACACAATAAGCTGTAGGTCCTGTTGCTAAGTAACCAGGGTTCGATTCCCCGCTCTGCCAACAAGGAATCAGAGAAACATTTATTTCTTTTCATAGAAACTTCATTTTCTCGATGTGATTCGGATCCCACAGTAAGCTGTAGGTCCCGTTGCTAAGTAACCAAAGGTTCGATTCCAAGCTCTGCCAACAAGGAATCAGAGAAATTTATTTCTGGTGATAGAAATTCATTTCTCGATGTGGTTCGGATCCCACAATAAGCTGTAGTAGGTCCCGTTGCAGAGTAACCAACTGGTTCCTAGCCACGTGAAAATATCTAATCCTTCGGGCCAGCCATAGGAGAGCAGTTAATCAGCTCAGTTGTCTGGTTAAACTAAGATATAGTTAGCTTTTCCTTTTCACCCTTATCCCAGGCTACCTTCTTTTGCCAAGCGTGGCATTCTATCCCCCTCGAAAGAGGAAAGCACGTCAATTATTTTCCCGAACCTGCAAACAAATCGTCCATCAGCCGAAATCGCCCATCAACATATATTGCCGACGAATAATGCAGCAATAGCCTCGGTAACCCTGTCATTATCGTTCTTTCGTATACCGACAAATCCAGGAAAATGGATGAAAAAAATAAGACTCACTGAGAGAGGTTTCCTCTGACAAGTGAAATATTGAACGAACACGCCCACCACCTACCTAATGGATTATTTATGCCGGAGCTCAGACGCATCTCTTGGATCAATTTCTTCCTCATCAGTTTCTCAGTTTGGAGAGTGAAAAATAGACGCGATGCCGTGACTAGGCGCACGAGTTATTCAGCTGGATTCTCTCGTTACTTTATATCTTCGGGAGGTTTCATACGAAGGAAAATATAGATCAAAATAATAGAGAGACGATGTAATTTATATATATATATATATAATATACTACTATATATATATATATATATATTTTATATATATCTTCACTGTATTATTTTGATATATTTTTTTGTATGTAGCTTCCTAATGCTATATGATGTAGGGAGAAAATCCATGACGCAGGATATATAATATATATATATTATATATATACGTGTGTGGGTGTGGGCGTGTGTATGAAAAAGATGAGTGGTGCTAGCACCCTTTGATGCAATACTGACTTCGAATCGAAAGGACAAAGTGTGCTAAGGAAACCCGATACACTTACTATTGTCCTTTCAGGACGTGTTGGGGCTCCCTTTATCATATCAATAAAACAGATCCCCTTTATGTTTGGACCCGTCCTTGTTCCCCGAGGGCATGATAAGGTCCTCCTCAAGCAGTGATCCGACAGCGGCCCGGCGCCTACAAAATCTGGCTTTTGAGATTCCCAGCGCCCTGTTGATAAGATCTACAAGATCACTTGCATTACTGGAGGTAGAGGGCGTTGGGGGCGTAGGAGGGCGTAGGGGGGCGTGGTCGAGGGGGCGACTACACTAAGGACGAATTTATGTGATGTGATGTGCGACTAGATTCGCATCGTTTGTAACGAGTGGCAGATCTAATCTATTTTATTGTCTCAAAGGAACCATAGGCTGAGTTCATTTCTCTAGTTTCTTGCTATGCCACACTCGAAGTTGAAGACTTTTTTTGTGTGTGTGTGTGTTATGGCTGGACGCACCAAGGACAGAATGCTGTGTGGACTAAGCAATTAAAAGTTATATCTTCGCCATCATTGTCCTATGAATAATACTTCGGAAAATAAGAACTGTACTGCGAGTTTTTGTTTGTATGGTGTTTTTACGTTGCATGAAACCAGTGGTTATTCAGGAATGGGACCAACGCCTTTACGAGACTACCGAACCACGTCGAGAGAGAACTTCTGAAGAAGTGCTCCCTAAATCCTTCCTGCCACGCTGTCTAAGAAGGTATAACATTCACCCATTCAACGAATTTAGTGCCATGATGTTGAAACAGCACATATCAGCCGCCAAGCAAGAAGAGAAAGGAAAATTCAAGGAATTGGAAAAAAATTAGGATCTCTTTTAATCATTCCATCCCAGCTGAATGGAAGGACTTGCTGCGACGGAAAATTTATGAAAAACTACGTAGGACTACAGATGCCCTGAAAAGGAAATTCGACAGAAAACTAAAAAATCTTATTGATAGCAGTGATTGGACTAATTGTGCACGTCAAAATTGTGTTGTAAACCAATCAAGTAAACAAATAAGTGAAAATGTTGTGAGTGCGATTGGATATGGTTTATCTTTTTTTTCTAACGAGTCGACCTTCTGCTTTAATGATTGCGTCATCCCTAAGTAAATTTGAAAAATATTGTGATCTTCCTCAAAATCATGTTGACAAAAGCTGATAAGTCAAATAGTATAGCAATTTTAGATAAAGCTGACTACATATCACGTATGCAAGCCTTACTGGATGATGATGTGACTTATAAAAAACCGACAAAAAATCCCCTTGATCAAGTCATAAAAAACTTTAATAGCACAGTGAAAAATATCCTTAAAGATAAAACAGTTCTACTAGGCAAATTGTCAGTCAAATCTCCTTCGCTACCTTAACTGTACGGATAGTCAAAACGCACAAAGAAAATAACCCTATGCGGCCTATTATCAGTACTGTTGGTTCAATATCATATAAACTTTCGAAATATATCACTAAGATCTTGTCCCCGTTACTTGGAACCATCTCCGATTCTCATATATATAATTCTCTAGATTTAGTTCATAAATGAAACAAAATTACTCTTTGCTCCACTGATAGATTCGTTAGTTTTGATGTATGTTCTCTTTTTACTAAAGTCCCTATAGACTATTTTAGAATATCTTAGTAATGAACTAACTCAGCATGAATTACCTATACCTATAAGTCACATTATCTCACTCACTAGGTTGTGCATTTGTTATTGTAAGTTTATATTCAGTGGGGAATTTTATCAACAAATATTTGGCATGGCAATGGGAAACCCTTTATCACCACTCCTCTCAAACTTGTACATGGAATTCTTTGGAAAAACACTACTTACCTAATATCATTTATATTCCTGTAAAGTGGTATACATATGTTGATGATATTTCAGATGTTCTGCCTGCTGGTATTGATGTAAATGATTTACTCTCTAAATTAAATAACCAGGTACCATCGATTAAGTTTACTCTAGAATTTGAAAAAGACCATTGCCTCCTTTTTTTAGATGTTTTCATACATAGAGAACCATTTCAATGTAAATTCAATATTTAATGGAAACCAACCAACAACTTAACTTATGTTCTTTTCTATTCAGGCTACCATCTATGTTTTTACGAGCATTGCGCATTGTCAGTCCCCAATATTTGGATCAAGAATACATAAGAAAAATAGGGAAAGATTTATGTTATCCTTCACATATATTAGATATTTGTTATAATAAAGCCCACAAATTGTTTTATAGTGTAAGAAACATGGAGAAAGAAAATTCTAAGAACATTCTTTTTATTTTTACCTTATTTTAACGGATTTGAAACCATTAAATCAATCTTAAAAGCCTTTAAGATCAACCTTGTTTTTTCCTATAATAACACACTAAAAGGAATGTTAATAAAAAATGGCCCCAGGGAAAGCAAAAACATAATATATAAAATTCCATGTATGGACTGCCCTTCTTTTTATCTCGGACAGTCGAGCAAAGGCTTAGAAGTAAGATTAAGCCAGCATAAATATTCTGTAAAAACTGGGCAAATATCTAATGCAATATTCATTAATTTAAGTGAAAATAACCAGCGAATAAATTGGATTGGTAGTTCAGTAATTGCAAGGTCAAAAGATGTCTTATCACGAAATCTTTTAGAATCTGCTATAATACAACTTACTTCACATTGTTAATGTAATATTAGTCGTGGCCTGTTGATTTAGAGCATTGTATGTAAATGTTTAAGAATGACCTCAAAAGATATGATTAGAGACTTAAATTACAAATTAGTTTGCCTTAGATATATCTTCGTTGTATATTTATGTTTAATATATATTGTGAATATGTATTGTGAATAAGTTTTTGTTTGCCAAAGTTCTGAATAGCTGTCACCCTATATTATCCTTTAATTGTCTTGTCCTTGTGTCTGAGCAAATTGACTTAATCTTTTTGTTTTTTTTTAAATTGTACCCATGTTTACGTTTGGAAAGGTTACTCTTTCTTCAGGTGTGCCGGATTCTAGGTACTAATCTCTTTATGATCCCTATCTGTCAGTTATACGAGCTTTCCTGTACTGTCAATTCCTCATGTAAGTCAGGTTATCTGCTGAGTAAAGGATTTTTGAACGTCGAAAGAGTTTGCAGAAACTCCGTTGTTTATTTTTCCTTCGCGGCTTATACCTTTATTTATGGTGGATTTATCACGTTCCAAACTTTCGTGATTCAGTTATATATATATATATTATATATATATATATATATATATTATATATATATATATATATATATATATATATATAAAGATTATTAACATAAGGAAATACGTCATTGCCTTTGAATATTCAAATGGTTTCATAACCATTTGGAATATTCTGTTCTGTTCTTGTATATGAGCGGTGGACTTGATATTTTTTAATTGTCAAATAAAATTGACATCTTACAGACTTCAGGAGAAAAAATTTAGTTGTAGGAAAATGGGCCGTCTTCCTATGGAGAAATCGCAATTTTGGACGCATAAGAATCTATGACATGAAACTGTCCGGGATAATGCTAAACTTAGCCGCTTTTTAGCTATCCACATTCGTCATTCCGTGGAAAGGTCTAGTTCTCTATAAGGAGAACTAAATGGGTCGTCTATTACAGCTGATCGTTTCCATTGAATTTGCTAAGGATTGCGCGGCAAAGTTCCGTGTAACAATTATCCGTTTGGAAAATGGTCAAAACAATCATTTGATCTAGCTGACGCAAACTAAGTACCATATATACCAAGGGCATTAATACTCTATGGAGTATTGTATTGATTCTGAAAGATCTGACAATTGGGGAATAATTAGGAGCCCCTGATAAAATAGTAATTGTAATCCTGACTTGACAAACACAATCCATTGTTCAATAATGCTTCAATATTTCAATTAACAAGACGTCGCTACTTGACTAGAAAGAATTAAAGAAAAGATTATTAGCAAAATTCATAACAGCGAAGTCAGGAGATAAAATGAAACTGAATATGTCGATTCATGAATTGGTATTACGGAAAAGGAGAATAAGATATGAAGGATTAAATTCATCATTCGAAGCATAAATAGAATAGTAAACCTTAAAGCCTTTTGCAAAGAGAAACTATGTCTAAGGGCACGAACTATTTACTTGGCCAAGAATTTTGGAACGTAAACAGTAACGCTAAAACAGAAATGAAGACACAAAAACTATGCTGAACGCAGAGTAGTACAAATAATGGCAGTAGAAAAGAAAGTCAGAAATTAGAGATGAATTTGTGAAATTTCTAAAACATTAGTATGTTGAAAAAACAGAATGTTATGAGTCAAGAAATTGAGACAGAGTGTACTGATAACTCAGTTGAAAAAAAGTGTAATATTTAAGAAAAAAAACAAAGATAAATACTTCAGCTTACGTTTCTTTCATAAAGAACTAAGAAAATCTTTCCTGCCACCCATTTTAACCCCCAGGGAAGAGATAAGAACAAAAGGAAGATAGACAGGCGAAAACAGATATCTTTTTGTTAATAAAAACGACAGGAAAAGAGGTGGGAAATCTCTCACACAACTGTTGCGAAATCAAGAAAGTAAAGAATAAATCGTCGATGTCTTCCGGATAATGGGATAATGGAAACGCTCAAGCAAGAGAGAATTAAACTAAAAAAATCTTAAATTCTTTCTACAATGAAATCTATCGCACCCAGAAACGAAATTTCATTTCGGAAAATTGGATTTCACTGTAATTAGACAAGCAAAAGAAACCACTAAAAAAGCAAATAAAAATAATAATAATAAATAAATAAGTAAAAAGATAACGGTACAAAGAGGAAGATTTAATGGAAATGCTGTTGACAGGAAGGAAATGAAAATAATAATAGTAAATGAATAAATAGATAAGTAAAAAAATAACGATACAAAGAGCAGGATGTAATGGAAATGCTGATGACAGGAAGGAAATAAAAATAATAATAAATAAATTAATAAGTAAAAAAATAACGATACAAAGAACAGGATGTAATGGAAATGCTGATGACAGGAAGGAGATGAAAATAATAATGATAAATGAATAAATAAATAAGTAAAAAAATAACGATACAAAGAACAGGAGGATATAATGAGATGCTGATAAGAAAAGGAAATAAAAATGATAATAATAAATAAATAAATAAGAAAAAAATAACAATACCAAGAGCAAGTTATAATGGAAATGATGATGACAGGAAGGATATAAAAATAATAACGATAAATGAATAAATAAATAAGTAAAAAGATAACGATACCAAGAGAAGGATGTGATGGAAATGCTGATAATACGAAGGAAAGAAAAATTAGTGATGGAAATAAAAAAAGAAATTTCAAAAAGCTTTATCTCTCACAACGGTTGCGATAACATTAAACATATTACGAGTCGTCCTTTGAGAGAAGCAAATGTAATTAAG
>NC_061093.1:63570328-63581862 GCF_015104395.2 Macrobrachium nipponense | reverse complement strand
TCCTTCCTGTTATCATCATTTCCATTATATCTTGCTCTTGGTATTGTTATTTTTTTCTATTTATTTATTTATTATTATTATTTTTATTTCCTTTTCTTATCAGCATCTCCATTACATCCTGTTCTTTGTATCGTTATTTTTTACTTTATTTATTTATTCATTTATTATTATTATTTTCATCTCCTTCCTGTCATCAGCATTTTCATTACATCCTGTTCTTTGTATCGTTATTTTTTGCTTATTAATTTATTTATTTGTTATTTTTATTTCCTTCCTATCATCAGCATTTCCATTACATCCTGCTCTTTGTATCGTTATTTTTTTACTTATCTATTTATTCATTTACTATTATTATTTTCATTTCCTTCCTGTCAACAGCATTTCCATTAAATCCTCCTCTTTGTACCGTTATCTTTTTACTTATTTATTTATTATTATTATTTTTATTTGCTTTTTTAGTGGTTCTCTTTGCTTGTCTAATTACAGTGAATCCAATTTTCCTGAAATGTTTCTGGGCGATAGATTATTGTAGAGAATTTAAGATTTTTTTAGTTTAATTCTCTCTTGCTTGAGCGTTTCCATTATCCCATTATCCGGAAGACATCGACGATTTATTCTTTACTTTCTTGATTTCGCAACAGTTGTGTGAGAGATTTCCCACCTCTTTTCCTGTCGTTTTTATTAACAAAAAGATATCTGTTCGCCTGTCTATCTTCCTTTGTTCTTATCTCTTCCTGGTTAAAATGTGGCCAGGAAGATTTTCTTAGTTCTTTGAAAGAAACGGAAGCTGAAGTATTATCTTGTTTTTCTTAAATATTACACTTTTTTTCAACTGAGTTATCAGTACACTCTGTCTCAATTTCTTGACTCATAACATTCTGTTTTTTCAACATACTAATGTTTTAGAAATTTCACAAATTCATCTCTAATTTCTGACTTTCTTTTCTACTGCCATTATTTGTACTACTCTGCGTTCAGCATAGTTTTTGTGTCTTCATTTCTGTTTTAGCGTTACTGTTTACGTTCCAAATTCTGGCCAGTAAATAGTTCGTGCCCTAGATAGTTTCTCATGCAAAAGGCATTAAGGTTTACTATTACTATTATGCTTCGAATGATGAATTTAATCCTTCATATCTTATTCTCCTTTTCCGTAATACCAATTCATGAATCGACATATTCAGTTTCATTTTATCTCCTGACTTCGCTGTTATGAATTTTGCTAATAATCTTTTCTTTAATTCTTTCTAGTCAAGTAGCGACGTCTTGTTAATTGAAATATTGAAGCCTTATTGAACAATGGATTGTATTTGTCAAGTCAGGATTACAATTACTATTTTTATCAGGGGCTCCTAATCATTCCCCAAATATCAGATCTTTCAGATCAAAATAACCAATAAGTTCCTCAGAGTATTAATGCCCTTAGTATATACGGACTTAGTTTCACGTCAGCTAGATTAAACAATGGTTGATTTGACCATTTTTCCAAAAGTATAATTGTTACACCGGAACTTTGCTGCCGACCCTTAGCAAATTCAATGGAAACGATCAGCTGTAATAGACGACCCATTTAGTTCTCCTTATAGAGACTAGACGTTTCCCACGGAATGACGATGTGGATAGCTAAAAAGCGGCTAAGTTTAGCATTATCCCGGACAGTTTCATGTCATAGATTCTTATGCGTCCAAAATTGCGATTTCTCCATAGGAAGACGGCCCATTTTTTCTACAACTAAATTTTTTTCTCTGAAGTCTGTAAGATGTCAATTTTGACAATTAAAAAATATCAGGTCCAGCTCAGATACAGAACAGAACAGAATATTCAAATGGTTATGCAACCATTTGAATATTCAAAGGCAATGACGTATTTCCTTTTTCAGATTATGATATATATATATATATATATATATATATATATATATATATATATATATATATATATATATATATATATATATATATCTGTGTGTGTGTGTGCGTGTAAGTATAACTGAATCATGAAAGTTTGGAACGTGATAAATGCATAAATAATGGCATAAGCCACGAAGGAAAAATAAACAACGGAGTTTCTGCTAGATCTTTCGACGTTCAACATCCTTTACTCAGCAGATAACCTGACTTACATGAGGAATTGACAGTACAGAAAAGCTCGTATAACTGACAGATAGGGATTATAAAGAGATTAGTACTTAGAATCCGGCACACATGGAGAAAGAGTAAGCTTTCTAAACAAGCATAAACATGGGTACAATTTAAAAAAACAAAAAGATTAAGTCCAATCTGCTCAGACACAAGGACAAGACAATTAAAGGATAATATAGGGTGACAGCTATTCAGAACTTTGGTAAACAAAAACTTATTCACAATACATATTTACAATACATATTAAACATACATATACAACGAAGATATCTCCAAGGCAACTAATTTGTATTTAAGTCTGTGATTATATCTTTGAGGTCATTCTTAAACATGTTACAAATACAAGGGTCTAAATGAAACAGGCCACAACTAATACTAAAATTACAATGTAAGTAATTGTATTATAGCAGATTCTAAAAAGATTTCGTGATAAGACATCTTTTGACCTTGCAATTACTGAACTACCAATCCAATTTATTCGGTGGTTGTTTTCACTTAAATGAATGAATATTGCATTAGATGTTTGCCCACTTTTTTTTAAAGAATGTATATGCTGCTTAATCTTACTTCTAAGCCTTTGCTCGACTGTCCGAGATAAAAAGAGGGCAGTCCATACATGGAATTTTATATATTATGTTGTTGCTTTCCCTGAGGCAATTTTTTAACATTCCTTTTAGTCTGTTATTATAGGAAAATACAAGGTTGATCTTAAAGGCTTTTAACAATGATTTTAATGGTTTCAAATCCGTTAAAATAAGGTTTAAAAAAAATGTTCTTAGAATTTTCTTTCTCCGTGTTTCTTACACTATAAAACTTTTTGTGGCTTTATTATAACAAATATCTAATATATGTGAGGGATAAAATATTTCCCTATTTTTCTTATGTATTCAATTTCATGATCCAATTATTGGGGACTGACAATGCGCAATGCTGTAAAAACAGAAGAAAAAATTGGTGACCTGAATAGAAAGTTGTTGGTTGGTTTCCATTAAATACTGAATTTAAATTGAAATGGTTCTCTATGTATCAAAACATAAAAAACAAAAAAGGGAGGCAATGGTCTTTTTCAAAATTCCAAGGTAAACTTAATCGATGGTACCTAGTTATTTAATTTAGAGAGTAAATAATTTGCATCAATACCGTCAGGTAATATGGTTATACTACTTTAAAGGAATATAAATATTAGGTAAGTAGCGTTTTTCAAAGAATTCCAGGTACAATTTTGAGAGAGTGGTGATAAAGGGTTTTCCCATTGCCATGCCAAATATTTGTTGATAAAATTCACCACTGAATATAAACTTAAAATCACAAATGTACAACCTAGTGAGTGAAATAATGTGACTTATAGGTAGAGGTAATTCATGCTGAGTTAGTTCATTACTAAGATATTCTAAAATAGAGTCTATAGGGACATTAGTAAAATTAGAACATACATCAAAACTAACGAATCTAGCAGTGGGGGCAAAGAGTATTTTTGTTTAATTTTATCAACTAAATCTAGAGAATTATATATGAAAATCGGAGATGGTTTCCAAGTAACTGGGACAAGATCTTAGTGATATATTTCGACGGAGATGGTTCCAAGTAACTGAGGCAAGGTCTTAGTGATATATTTCGAAAGTTTATATGAAATTGAACCAACAGTACTGATAATAGGCCGCATAGGGTTATTTTCTTTGTGCGTTTTGACTATCCGTACAGTTAAGGTAGCGAAGGAGATTTGACTGACAATTTGCCTAGTAGTTCTGTTTTTTATCTTTAAGGATATTTTTCACTGTGCTATTAAAGTTTTTTGTATGACTTGATCAAGGGATTTTTGTCGGTTTTTTGTAAGTCACATCATCGTCCAGTAGGGCTTGCATATGTGATATGTAGTCAGTTTTATCTAAAATTACTATACTATTTGACTTATCAGCTTTTGTAATGTGGATAGTATTGTTCTTTTTAACCCCCCCAGAAAATTGAATGTTCATAGGACATCAGACGAACGTACTTTACAAGCTTGGCGAACTTTAAGCCCCAAACTTAAAAAGTGCTTGAGATACACCTAAAAAGTACCCGTTTTCGTGTACACTTTTAGGTTTGTGCAAGCCTTAAATATGCTTGAAATAAACCTTAATAAAAGCCTCGAAAGAGCTTTAAAAAACACCATGGTATAAACCTTCAAAAACAAAAAGCCCATATAAAACCTTAAATAGGCTTTATAAATGCCTCATCAATTAATTACCTTTTACTGCTTTCAACATACATTTGTACAATCCTGTACAGAACCTTAAATAGGCTTTATAAATGCCTCAATAATTACCTTTTAACTGCTTTCAACATACATTGTACAATCCTGTACAGAACCTTAAATAGGCTTTATAAATGCCTCATAATTACCTTTTAACTGCTTTATACAAACGTTGTAAGGATATTAAACAATCCTTAGAGGCCCTGAAAATGTGTTTACAAGGTTTACATGAACCTTGTAATAGCTTTGAATAATAATTTTCAAGACCATAAAATAAGAAAAGTTTCATATACCTTACAATAAATAACTCAGGAGAATGAAAGTTTTAATCTTGCTTATCATTTATTTTGCACTGACATGTTTCCAGTGAGGACTAACACTGTACAAGTAAATAGTCAAATAACGTGCCTCTGTTTTGTATAATAAATAACTACAAATGCACACGATTGATTCTTAACTCAGTAACAACAACCTCATTCCATAAAAAAAGTATAAAAAGTATATATAAAGTATGTATGTACATACATACATACATACACACATGAGACTTGTGCTAATGTACAGCTATTTTTTATAAAACACACATACACATAAAATAGTCTGTACCATACTGAAGACTGCAACCACTTTGTTGAATGAAATAAAACGAAAGATGAAAGATTCAAATATATCACATCCCACCAAGCGCATGAACCATTTGTTTTGGTTTTATTTCTATATTTTCTTCTGGTAACAGATATATGCATGTACAAGCACTGAAAATATACATGAAATAAACCTTACAAATATGCTAATATGTAGATACATACATACATACATATATATATATATATATATTATATAATATATATATATATATATATATATATATATATATATATATTATATCTATATATATATATATATATATATATATATATATATATATATATATATATATATATATATATATATATATATATATATATATATATATATATAATATATATAACTGAAATCACGAAAGTTAGAACGTGATAAATCCATAAATAAGATATAGCCACGAAGGAAAAATAAACGAAGGAGGAACTGCAAGACCTTTCGACATTAAACGTCCTTTACTGCTCAGTAAAGGACCGTTTTAAACGTCGAAAGGTCCTGCGCCGATCCTCCTTCATTTATTTTCCTTCGTGCATATATCTTTATTTATATATATAAACATAATTTGGGCGCACACACTTCCATCTCCCTTCCTCTGTGGAGTCATTGATTTCTTCCTCATAATTTTCACTGAAGCGGTAATAGCTGCCAAAACTGACTGTGGTACAGTTCCACCTTTTCAACCAGATACCATGACACAATTCAGCCATGCCTCAACCTCCACAACAATTCAAGTCGCATCCTGCAAAAAGAGTTATATATATGTAGTTTTCCCTCTCACATTAGGTATTTGTATGGTATTACTGTAGCCTACAGTGTTTTTTAACTGATTTTGTTTTGCAAATTTTTAATCAAGTTAATTGCACCTTATTAGTAACAACTAATTAACAAAAATAATATACATGAATATACCAGTACAATATAGGGTAGGGCTATGAAATTTCACAAGACATAATAAATTAACTGTTCTGGTAACTCACTACTCAGTCCATTATACTGTAATAAGATAATGAACTTGCAGACCCTGAGAAAAATAGAAGCTATACCTCATTCATTTTATCCTGAACCGTGCAAAGGGAATAGCCCAGGTGAGTTTGTAAGCCAAACGCTGATTTGCTGCTACCGTCCAATTACAGGTCTGAATTATTTATTTTTTTTTTTCATTGGTTTTACAAAAACAGTGCTTTATCATATTTCATAAAATGTAAGGTGATATTATCACAGCATTGAAACCTACAATGAGTTTTAAAAAAAATTATTATTGGGACTAGGACCAATCCCTTCTCAATATTTACCATGAATATCTGTTCCTCAAACACTAATTGCACTAACATCACCCATTACTTTTCTTTCAATGCTAGAGGTCCTCCAACAAGGAAAGGGTAACTCTAGGGAATACTTCACGCCTTATTTTCTGTTTTCCGGTAAAAAAAACATAAAAAAAAAACTTTGGGGTAATTCTTACTTTTAGAGCCACATGAGCTTATAAAATAGTAGATGTCTAGAATTAAGGAGAATAGTGGGGTTAAGAATGCGGGATCCACTGACCATTAATGTAAATAAATACAACCTAACCTAATATTACTTAATCAATCACATAGACCATGTTATCATTAAAATGCTGATTTATTGTAAATTTACGAAGGTTAAGTTAAATAAGCCAAATACTACAGACCATAGTGTTCTACATGAAGAAATTTAAGAGGATTCCACATCTTTACCCTTAACGTTTAGGTATTCTCCTTAACTCAGTGGTGCAAATTAAAGATTTGAGGTGTCTTCTGGAAATTCACAATTTCAGAATTATGTCATTTAAAAAGACAGCTTTCTGATGTTATTTTACATATTGTTTAAAGAAATTCAAGTGGGGCAGACCCTCCAGCACCTCAATTTTCAATTGAAGTTGAAAATTGTCCTCCGGTACCAAAGCTTCCAATTTCTGGCACTGTCTTAAACTTTAGGAGTCTACTTTTTTATAAGCTTGCACAGCCTTAATAGCTAGAGTAAGAATCACCAAGTTACCGACCTTTATTTGTTTATCTATGAAAAAAACAAAATGGAAAAAAAACCTTGGTCAGCAAAATAGAAGTAACCCTTTATTCTATAACCACCCAAAAAGCTTGAGGGCCTTATGGGAATCGGAGGTTTTGGTGCACTAGCCTAACCTACCTCTGCGTCAATCAAGCATTACCTAGATGGGGGTGTTTTCCCCCATACCCCCTTTAAAGGTGGGGGCTTCTCCCCTCACATCCCTTGACTTAGCTAATTACTTAGCCGGGGACGGCCGTAGGACGCCATAAATTAGGTACCTAGGTACTAGTTACTAGTCCTATAGTATAGGTTTACTTAATTTTTGGCTGAGACCTTGTCACCTATATTCTCGCCAACATTTTAGTCCCAGCCTAAAGGTTTGCCTCACATTAAAATCCTTCCAACAAAAGCACATCTTCCTAAGAAGTCGTTTGGTATTTAAATTCCTCAAAGAAAGTGCAGAATTATTCCCTATGTAGACTAACGTTACTTTTCTCTCATATTGCTACCTATAGGGATATACTATAAAATGATAGTGAAAGACAATGGCATAAGCTGCTATCACTTACCTATGGGCCCTGGCTTTCTCAAGTCGTCGTAGGGGTTTCTATATCAGCTGTCATGCACTTGCATGTAAATTTAATTCAGCCACTTTGTCAAACAAATTCAGTTCGTGCAGCCCGCCAATTTGTTTACGCTGCTGCAGAGACATCTGGTGGCGGCATAATTGGTGACCATTTCCCACTGTTAAAATTTCTCGATCACAGATAATTGCTGTATCATTTTGGGCTTATATAAACATATTTCAGTACTCTATATGCTGTCGTTTGCTCACCAAATGAGGACGAATGTTTAAAACAACAATTAATAAAGGAAGTCTTTTTAAGAAATGGATAAACCTTTAATTTCCCTCTAAAGGTGAAAATGAGGTTTGTCCATGTTTTTGTACATAACAATATTACGGTATTTCTGCATGTGACAGGTCGAAAATCAATGAGAAAACGCATAATTTACTGTATATCGAGTTACATTATCATTGACGTCCTAAGTATGTGAAAAACGTTTGTTTGAAGTTTGTGAAGCACTCACCTAAAAAGTGCCTTCATGAGCCTGAAATGAACAGCGTATTTGAAGCTCACGAACGTTCGCTTCCGGGGGGGGAAGATGGGTCAAACTTTTCTTATAGCGAGCAGGGAAAGTTACTTTCATACTTAACATTGGCAGCTCCGTAAACAATACCTTTAATTATGTCATGATTTTGAGGAAGATCACAATATTTTTCAAATTTACTTAGGGATGACGCAATCATAAAGCAGAAGGTCGACTCGTTAGAAAGAAAGATAAACCATATCCAAGCGCACTCACAACATTTTTCACTTATTTATACTTAATAGGTTTACTACACAATTTTGACGTGCACAATTAGTCAAATCACTGCTATCAATAAGATTTTTTAGTTTTCTGTCGAATTCCTTTTCAGGGCTCTGTAGTCGTACGTAGTTTTTCATAAATTTCCCGTCGTAGCGAGTCCTTCCATTCAGCTGGGATGGAATGATTAAAAGAGATCCTTATTTTTTTCCAATTCCTTGAATTTTCCTTTCTCTTCTTGCTTGGCGGCTGATATGTGCTGTTTCAACATCATGGCACTAAATTCGTTGAATGGTGAATGTTATACCTTCTTAGACAGGCGTGGCAGCAAGGATTTAGGGAGCACTTCTTCAGAAGTTCACTTTCGACGTGTCGGTAGTCTCGTAAAGGCGTTGGTCCCATTCCTGAATAACCACTGGTTTCATGCAACGTAAAAAACATACATACAAACAAAAACTCACAGTACAATTCTTATTTTCCGAAGTATTATTTATAGGACAATGATGGCGAAGATATAACTTTTAATTGCTTAGTCCACACAGCATTCTGTCCTTGGTGTGTCCAGCCATAACACACACACACACAAAAAAAGCCTTCAACTTCGAGTGTGACATAGCAAGAAACTAGAGAAATGAACTCCGCCTATGGTTCCTTTGAGACAATAAAATAGATTAGATCTGCCACTCGTTACAAACGATGCGAATCTAGTCGCACATCACATCACATAAATTCGTCCTTAGTGTAGTCGCCCCTCGACCACGCCCCCCTACGCTCCCCCTACGCCCCCGACGCCCTCTACCTCCAGTAATGCAAGTGATCTTGTAGATCTTATCAACAGGGCGCTGGGAATCTCAAAAGCAGATTTTGTAGGCGCCGGGCCGCTGTCGGATCACTCTTCGAGGAGACCTTATCATGCCCTCGGGGAATAAGGACGAGTCCAAACATAAAGGGGATCTGTTTTATTGATATGATAAAGGAGCCAACACTCTGAAAGGACAATAGTAAGTGTATGGGTTCCTTAGCACACTTTGTCCTCCGATTCGAAGTCAGTATTGCATGTATATATATATTACATGCATCATGGATTTTCTCCCTACCTCATATAGCATTAGGAAGCTACATACAAAAAAAAATATATACAAAATAATACAGTGAAGAGATATATATATATATATATATATATATATATATATATATATATATATATATATATATATATATATATATATGATATATATATATATATATATGAATATATCGTCTCTCTATTATTTTGATCTATATTTTCTTCGTATGAAACCTCCCGAAGATATAAAGTAACGAGAGAATCCAGCTGAATAACTCGTGCGCCTAGTCACGGCATCGCGTCTATTTTTCACTCTCCAAACTGAGAAACTGATGAGGAAGAAATTGATCCAGGAGATGCGTCTGAGCTCCGGCATAAATAATCCATTAGATAGGTGGTGGGCGTGTTCGTTCATATTTCACTTGTCAGAGGAAAACCTCTCTCAGTGAGTCTTATTTTTTTCATCCATTTTCCTGGATTTGTCGGTATACGAAAGAACGATAATGACAGGGTTACCGAGGCTATTGCTGCATTATTCGTCGGCAATATATGTTGATGGGCGATTTCGGCTGATGGACGATTTGTTTGCAGGTTCGGGAAAATAATTGACGTGCTTTCCTCTTTCGAGGGGGATAGAATGCCACGCTTGGCAAAAGAAGGTAGCCTGGGATAAGGGTGAAAAGGAAAAGCTAACTATATCTTAGTTTAACCAGAACAACTGAGCTGATTAACAGCTCCCTATGGCTGGCCCGAAGGATTAGATATTTTCACGTGGCTAGGAACCAGTTGGTTACTCTGCAACGGGACCTACTACAGCTTATTGTGGGATCCGAACCACATCGAGAAATGAATTTCTATCACCAGAAATAAATTTCTCTGATTCCTTGTTGGCAGAGCTTGGAATCGAACCTTTGGTTACTTAGCAACGGGACCTACAGCTTACTGTGGGATCCGAATCACATCGAGAAATGAATTTCTATCACCAGAAATAAATTTCTCTGATTCCTTGTTGGCAGAGCGGGGAATCGAACTCTTGGTTACTTGTCAGCGGGACGTACAGCTTATTGTGGGATCCGAACCACATCTAGAAATGAATTTCTATCACTAGAAATAAATTTCTCTGATTTCCTTGTTGGCGAGCTTGGGAATCAAACCCGGACCCTGAGATCGGTAGTCGGAGCATGTAACTGACTCGTCCAACGAGGAACTGAGGGATGAGGGTGGAAAGAGTTATATGGTACCCGAGGCGATTGAAGATATCTAATGTTCAGAGGCGCATACGAAGGCTTTTACGATCTGCTAATTACTACTGAATGGGGATAGCGAAACTGACGTTTTTCGCCAACTCCATTATAAAGCGCTTTGAACAACTCAAGACACTACTGGTGCGTCAGATAAATTACTGCAATTCCCTATTTTACTTTTTTTATTGTTGTCATATTTTACTCGATTAAAGATGTTACTATATTCACCTCAAAGGTGACCACCGTTCTTATGTTTGAATACTTTCGCCATCGAAGGCAATCACTATGGTTTTACCTTTTCATATGTGTGGAAACTTTGTATGACATGGGCTTACGACTGTTATAGCTTGAACTTAGCCCTTAGTAAAAACATCACGAATTATTACTACTTTTTTAAAAAATTCGCTGTCATATATATAGACTTATATATATATATATATATATATATATATATATATATATATATATATATATATATACATTAACAGAGACAGGTAATGAACATCTCAAAGGGCGCATGGGATTCAGATAGCATTGATAAAGTTTTCCTTCAACCAAAATTCAGAGTATTGAAGAAGGATTATCAGTGGGAGTGACCTAAAACTGGCTCAACTGTGGCTGGATCTCTTAGTATAAATACCACCTTTTCTGTAACTTTTCTCATTCACCTACCTGAAGAGAGAGACAGCAGTCTCTGAAATATATAATATTTTTCTCTCTGTATTTTGGCGTTTTTATGGCCCCCCTTTTTTTAGATGAAATAAATATAATTATATATCTGCCCTGTAATGAATTCTGACTTCCTTTAATGACAC
>NC_061093.1:63545328-63550328 GCF_015104395.2 Macrobrachium nipponense | reverse complement strand
GCTCCCGCTTTGCAATGGAATGCCGAATAATTCACTCGGGTGTTAGCACGTGTCATATTACTAACTATTCGAAAATGGTGTATGGGGTTTTATTTTTTTTACTTAGATACACGCATTCGTATATGCCATTCGCACTTACTCAAATATATACACACACCACACACATATATATATATGTTTTAAAAATCACATTAGATGCACGTGACTTCATAAATAAGCGAATTCCACAGGAAAATGATAGTCAGAAATCCAAGCGCTTTCGTCTTTACTTCTTGACAATGTCTGAGTAAAGACGAAAGCGCTTGGATTTCTGACTATCATTTTCCAGTGGAATTCGTTTACATATATATATATATATATATATATATATATATATATATATATATATATATATATATATATATATATATATGCATACACTTGGTAAGAGAGTACCAGCTACTTAAAAAGACGAACATTTTATTTACAACTTAACCACAAACGGTTATCACTGCTGGATTATTCTAGAAGCAACGTTTTCCCCTGCTTGCAATTGCAAGCGTTTCCCCTTTATCTAGACATTTCATGCACCGGTATTTACATCCAGCGAAGAATATATATACTGTCCAGCTATGTTACAATGATTCATAGCAAATACGCAAAAACACATAAAGCCTGCGTTCTTTTTTATGAGTTTTTATTTATGTCTCTTTTTATGTATGGTACGTCATTTTGAATTTGTTTTCAGTTGTCCAGATATAGAGCTTACTTCTCTATAATCCATCGAGAATATTAGTAAATACCATTAAAAGTGTTCCGTTGCTGTTTTTTTTTTTTTTTATCTCTGAGCGTTTACCAAATATTATAATTTAATTGTTAAAAGTTTGAGTTAGATCAAGAACAAGCCTCTATGACTTTCACTGGAAAAAGGATTATAACATCACAAATTTTATAGAAGTACATTCGCTATGTACAATAGAATAGTTTCTATGCTTATCGAAAGTGTAGAAAGCGCCACTTTCATGGAAGCACCAGAAATATTTCAAAGTCAGCATTAATTAAAAGAACTCAACTTCGTTATAAAGGAGGTTGTCAGTTTCTTTACCTTAGCCTTAAAAATTAAATTCTTATTGTCCATCTAGTATATCTAGTATGAAAATTATTGTAAATTAGAAGCAAACATATTTTCCATAAGGATATCATCTAAGCATATCATCGATATTCGTTGTTATAACATATTTTCTATAAAAATATTCCCACAGCATATCGTCTATGGTCTTTGTGATATTATTCCGAGGAACATTTTCCCAATATGTTTGCGGGATCTCGTTTTAATCATCTAGGAGGGGAAAAATAAAAAAGAAAACAAAATAATAGTGATACTACCAAATTAGTTTTATCCATATGCTCACGTTACGCTTGACCATACATTTAAATTTCGATACTCTTTATACCAGATGCCTATTCTCACGTACCACAAAAGAAGAAAAAAATAAAATAAAATAAAAATAAAAAATGAAAAGATAATAAAAAAAATGAAACTTTGTATATATAGAAACGCCTGTCTAAATGTTGCAATATCACCTGTTGCATTCCGCGCTCGTGACAGCATATGCAACGGCAGACTTTGACCCCAAATAAAAAAAAAATATATATATATAGGATACCACGAATGAGTTGGGAATTCGCTTCCATAGTGGTGACTGTATGTCGATGCGCGTACCAAAATAAACGCCAAGTTAAAGCTCAGTATATGGAAGCACATTTGCATGCAACGATTTAGAATTCTCCTCCTCTTTCCGTTTTCCCTGACATTTGCAATCTCTAGTCCATTCGAGGGAACTCTGTTTTCCTCACCTTTCTCACCCTCCTCGTCACTATTTTGGTCTGGGTAGGATTATGGTATCATTTCACTCTTGGCATCATCAGGAAGAAAAAAGTCCAGTCTCTTGTGACCCAATGTCACTGACACATTCGTAAATTGATGTTTAATTTACTTTTTTCTCGTAAATTCCTGATATTGTATTCCAGTTTTAGAAATATCATCATTTGGCCTCTCTTCCTCTCTATCTCTCCATGCCTAGCTCTCTCTCTCTCTCTCTCTCTCTCTCTCTCTCTCTCTCTCTCTCTCTCTCTCTCTCTCTCTCTCTCTCTCACGAATAGTTTCTCTTCCTCATTTCAACCGGCACAGTTGGTGATATTTTTTATACCTTCTTTTTTTTTCTTTTTTTTACTTTTTTCAGTACGGATACATTTATTTGTCTTTTTATGGTACATATAAAGCTCTGTACCTTTAAAATAATAATGCTAATAATATGAAGATTATATCATAAAGCACTGTCATACTGTAAAAATCTTGATTAAAAGTATTTGATATAAAAAAAAACACTCAAGATAAACTGATCATTAGTAAATCTCCTAACGGTCAATAAGGAACCATCCTTTGAAAAGTCTGCTTCATATTTATCAGTAAGACTCTTAGGCATTCCCTATTCCGTGAAAGAATTTCATTTGCCATACATTCCCCGGATGTTATCGCGTGTCCTTTATAAGAAATGCTGCATTTTTCCTTGGACTTTTTAAAGTGTCGGATTTCTGAGTATATTGCTCAAAGCTTGAGCTAGTTGCAGGTAAACAGAAGTGAATATCAAAAGAGGGATTTGAAACTGCCATGAAAATAAGTCACATTCTCTTATCTTTTAATCTTCATTCTGATTATTCATATTATCAGAATGTATTTTCATTTTCTGAGAATAGACCTCCGGAAGAATTAATGTGTAAATTATATATGTAAATACCATAATGGATTATATATGAAGGTAACATCTTGGGCATTCCACCATCTTCTTTCCTGCTTTAGCACTTCCATATTCTATATTGGTTTCTTCGTCCTCAATGCACCATAATTCCAGCTGGCACATGAGTTCTAAATCCTGATGTAGTAAGTTTCTAAGGATTACGTTTGGGGCGAGGATACTGTCTCTACAACCACGATCTCACTAATGGTCAAGACGTTTTTTGGCTTTTTTTTTTTTTTTTTTTTTGGGGGGGGGGGTGGGGGGGGGGGGCAATCCATCCATGCAAAGACCAAAGTTATTCAGCGTCAGTGATCTTGTAACTGACATGTTACTCACTGACATTGAAGTAAGAATTAAAAGGTGGCTTAAACAATAAATCCTGATTTGCATAAGTGAAAGTATCGCGTTATTTTTTTGGAGGGAGGCATGTCTCAGACATGACAGGTTTAAGTTTATGTCAGTAACAAGCGCAGCGAATGAGACCGTGAGAGTTATATTTTCTGTTTTACTTTTTTTTTAGTTCCAAGATTAAGGAATTCTGATTAATAAAGGACAACCTGACGCAAATATAAATGGGCCTTCATAAGGCTAGGGTGTTAAATAAGAATAAGTTTCTTTATGGCAAAATGAAAATAGGGCGTTTTTAGATTATCAAATTAATTCATGTTCTTTACAAAAATAGTTTATATTTTGTCAAAACCTAATCACCAATGTGAAATTTTTCCGAATTAAACTAATGTTCCAAAATCTGCAGTATTAGTATTATGTTTGGGAATTTTATAGTGTAAGATTTTAGGAATAAATAGATATAATTGAATCAGCTTTATAAAACGATTTAGATGATTATAATCTGTTGCATTAATATATTACAACTATTGCTGATTTTTAAATCATAAAAAGATTATCCGTTATAATCTAATAGCAAGTATAGCAGAATTACATCTTGATTGGTCGGCAAATGGTTAAACATAAAAGATTTAGTTACATACAAGAAAATAGTTAGATTTGCAAGTTACTACACCAAGCATGATAGGTAAAGAATAAACGGCATGAATTAATATTAGATTTACTATCTTAATTTCCAGCTCATCTCTTCAGGAATACTTCGAAGAAAAAGTGTTTGATAATTAGTTGCAAGAGGACTTCTCCAGTAATGCACTTTAGATGTGTTCTCTTTGAAGCTGAGATCAGAGAGTTATACATTATTAGATCTATATATGTCAACCAGTCCGTCTATCTTTCTATAAGGTTTCAGATATTAGCCATTTCTAAGCATGGACTTATTCTGTTTCCTGATTTAAAGGCAAATAGTTTTGCCTTCACGTCACACCAACCATTACATCTTCATTCAGAACAACCTCCTTTTTGCTTTACCTTAAGCGGTAGAATATGGTTAACACTAATGGTGTTTCATTCCATGACTTATTTGCGTTACCATGAAATTTTATTATCGTTACAATGTAAAGCTTCTAATCTCCAGATTTTATAAAGGATTTTATTTTCTTTTTTCAAAAAACCAACAAGTTACCCCCTTCTCTAACTAGGGACCTTTTTGCAAATTACTTTGCCAATTTTACACTTCTAGCTATGGTCATATAGTATCCTGTGGTATTTCCTGCTACATAATACAGTGTCCATAAAGTCCCAATACCATTACAAGTATCTATTGCTCAGAAACCATGTAACACAAAAGTAATGCAATTTTTTTTTAGAAAGTCTACATTTCCTCAAGTTTACATTCAGAGCACTTCATTCTGCAAAAAAACGGCATTACTCTATGCTATATGGTTTCTGGGCAATAGACACTTGTAACGGTACTGGGTCTTTATGGGCACACTGTATTATATAACATTTCTCCTACATATAAACGCTTATGGTATAACATTTCTCCTACATATGAACTCAACCACTGAAATTTTTCATACATTTTTCTTTCGTGTTATTTGAATAATATTACAAGATAAAAGACAGAAATATGTCCCAAAACTTTTTTTTTCATGTTATTTGAATAATACTACAAGATAAAAGCCTGAAAGATGTCCCAAAAATTTTTTTTTTCGTGTTATCTGAATAATAACAGAAAAGATAAAAGCCTGAAAGATATGTCCCAAAACCTTTTTCTCGTGTTATTTGAATGATAATACAAGATGCAAGACTGAAAGATTATGTCCCAGACCATTTGGTGATTTTCACTCAACACAGGGCGGCCAGAACGCTATTGGT
>NC_061093.1:63532828-63540328 GCF_015104395.2 Macrobrachium nipponense | reverse complement strand
CATCAACACCAACAATTACTGAAATGTTTGAAAAAAGATATATCGGTGAAACGGCCGATTTCCATTGATGGAATTGCTTATCCGAATATGACTGGAGCACCCATCTCGCTATTGTAGGTAAATGGACATTTACTGTATTTTACACGCGAGATGAGTTATTATGAAGCGATATATAACGTGGCCGTTAATACGCGATTCGTCACTCTGTCTCATAATATACAATGCATCTGTCATTTCACATCGCTTTTGGGTGTCTGTTTGTTTCACTGTCCTTCTGTCTGTCTATAAAATGCGATTTGTGGAGTCTTTAAGTTTGCCTTTTCATACCTAATCGTAAATAATGATTTGAAATCTATCGATCCAAATGGCACTAATTTTTGTAAATGCGAATTCTTTATCTTTCTTTCTACATAGAATGTCGAAGGATTTGCCCAGATATCAAATCCTTATTATTTGGAAATCGAAAAGTTACAAGCTTTATATGAGGATATTGTATTTTTCTCACAACTTTTTATTTTATATAGTAATGATAAGAGGAATATTTGTACATTTTTTCGCACTGAAAGTGACGTATTTTAATTCACTAATATATTCCTGTTTCTTATTTAAGTACGAGTATGTACGTATAATATACACAATCAAACCTGCACGTGCACGATGTGATTGTTATTATTTAACGTTCGTGTTTATATCAATTTTGCACGGCAAACTTTCAGAGGATAGCATGCCCACATGGAAGGAGAATATTACCCAACTGAGATGAATTTACTTAATAACAAAGTATAGTCAAGCAAACATATCTGCAAACGTAGATGCCTGTATACTTTATAAACTTGTTAATCTACATTTTCGTAAGAATGAAAAGTAACTTATAATACCAATAGTTGGATTGCCCGGGTTATTGTAAAAGTAAAGCTATATTTCTCTGGTGAATGAAAAATTGGCGATTTTAAGATCTAAATTTTAATTCGAGGTCAAATCATCTGCTAAACATTTCATAAAAAAGTAACTAGTTAGATTACCTGAATTATTGTGAAAGTAAACCTATATTTCTCTGATGAAAAATCGGGCGATTTTGATATATCAATTTTATGTCAGGATCAAATCAGCTGCTAAACCTTCCGTAAAAAGAAATAACTTATAGAACCAATAGTTAGGTTGCCTGAATTACTGTTAAAGTAAAATTACATTTATCTGGTGAATGAAAAATTGGCGATTTTAAGATCTCAATTTTATTTTAAGAGATCAAATCATTTGCTAAACATTTCATCAAAAAGTAACTAGTTAGATTACCTGAATTATTGTGAAAGTAAAGTTACAATCCTCTGATGAAAAATTTTGCGATTTTAAAAACTCAATTTTATTTTAAGATTAAATCATCTGCCAAACCTTTCATTATAAAAAAGCCAGTTAGATTACCTGAATTATTGTGAACAATTTGACGATTTTAAGATCTCAATTTTATTTCCAGATCAAATCATCTGCTAAACCTTTCATAAAAAGAAATAACTTATATCACCAATAGTTAGATTGCCTGAGTTATTGTAAAAGTAAAGTTACATTTCTCTCATGAAAAATTTTGCGATTTTAGGTACTCAATTTTATTTTAAGAGATTAAATCATCTCCTAAACCTTTCATTTTAAAAAGGTAACTGCTTAGATTTGCCCTGAATTATTGTGAAAGTAAAGTTACAATCCTCTGATGAAAAATTTTGCGATTTTAAGAACTCAATTTCATTTCAAGATCATATCATCTGCTAAACCTTTCATAAAAAGAAATAACTTGTAGCACCAATAGTTAGATTGCCTGAGTTATTATAAAAGTAAAGTTACATTTCTCTCATGAAAAATTTGGCGATTTTAGAAACTTAATTTTATTCAAAGAGGTAAAATCATCTCCTAAACCTTTCATTTTAAAAAAGCCAGTTAGAGCAAGCTCTCCGCCAAACCCTCTTGAAGCCACAGCATCCGAGAGTTTATCCTGCACATACTCGTGTTCAGACGCAAAGGTAACTAGAAGTGGTGTAACTTTCATTAATATGAAAGGAGATTAGCCAGTTTTTCAGCAGCATCCATTAAAGTTTTGTTTGATGTACCTTCATAATGGGCTGCTCTAACAAGCTTTTTCCCGTATCTTTTCCTGCGTTCACAGAAAATTGGTAAATCTTGCAACGAAGCAATTTCCGGAGACCGCTGGTTTTTTTTTGTTTCTCTCTCTCTCTCTCTCTCTCTCTCTCTCTCTCTCTCTCTCTCTGTACGGATAATAATTTTTTTTTTTTTGCGCAAATTATTCAAAAGTTGGTTCACCCTTGAGATTCGAGTGAATTATTTATTCCTAAGATACTCGTTGTTAAGATGATTTTGAACCTTCGTTTGAGATTTCTAGCGTCGAGGAATATAGTGTTATTATCACCTGAGGTGTAAATAAATACCACGGACACACGAAACACACACACACACAATTATATACATATAGTATATATATATATATATATATATATATATATATATATATATATATATATATATATATATATATAGTTCACGCAATTTGCATATATAGACAAGACAAGTTTAATTTAATTCCCAACTTTTTAGATAAACCGTAGTAGATTCAAGGGGATTGGGGACGGGGGGAATTCGAAGCTCTCCTTAATTTCTTCTTTCGTCTTAAAACCTGGAAAGTGACTTTAATATAGGTCTTTAAGTGTTTAGATAGCTACGTCTGTGAATGCACGGTATTTATTATTATTATTATAATTTTTTTTTTTTTTTTTTTTTTTTTTTTTTTTTTTTTTTTTTTTTTTTTTTTTTTTTTTTTTTTTGCTCTATCACAGTCCTCCAATTCGACTGGGTGGTATTTATAGTGTGGGGTCCGGGTTGCATCCTGCTTCCTTAGGAGTCCATCACTTTCTTACTATGTGTGCCGTTTCTAGGATCACTATTATTATTATTATTATTATTATTATTATTATTATTAGCGACTAAAATCATACCGAAAGTCGGACTATTAACCCTACGTTAACTTAGCTCTTCCTCCATTGACTCTAAATGTCAGTCATTAGACAGACAATTGACCGTTTCTGATCACAATCATTTCGTCTGAGCAACAGGTGGTGATGGACACCAGGCAAACAGAACAGCCTTGTCTGTCAAAAGGACAGATGGATTTAAGAGTACTTAAGCCATTTCAATCCCTTAAAATGACATAAAATACCATCTAGTGATAAAAAAGATTACGAATGTATTGATTCGACAGAGGTTTTTCAAAAACGTTTCTTTGAATACTTTTGTTCGGTGATATAAAATCGTATATTTTAGGTTTATTGTCAAACAAAGGAGCAGCCTTGTCTGTTAAAAGGGCAGGCGCATTTAAGAGTACTTAAATCATTTCAATCTGCTAAAATGGCATAAAATATCATTTAGTGATATAAAAGATTATAAATATATTAATTCAACAGAGGTTTTTCATAAACGCTTCTTGGCATACGTTTGTTCTTTAATATAAAAACGTATATTTAACTTCTTTTTTTTACTATATTTCTGCGACCATTTGCCATTTTTTTTCTTTTTACATACATATGCAAACTCTTATGCAGGGTGGGGCAAATCTCTTGTCCAAAAAATTATTTATGACTGAAAATAAAATTGCCATACAATGAGTCAGCTATGGCCTGCATCATCTTTTAATCAAATACTTTGTAATCTGGCTAACGTAGGGCCCTAGCTTATTTCAACTAAGAGCCATTTTTATTTCTTTAATTAATATTGCTGCGTTCTCTTTCAATGCTGCATTATTCTTGTTTTGATGAGGTCTGTAACCGATTTGAGGTCTCGCTATAAGAAAAAAAAGTCCAAAGAATAGTCATAGGCTGTTAGAATGGTTTTGTTTAAAAATCCAGGACCATCTGCGAAAGAGGGTGGGACTCCATAAAGCCGAAACCACATATGCCTGATTTCCCAACGTCATGCCATCCAAAACAAACATGAAGGCTGATTGACGCCAGAGGCAGAAGCAAATGTTTTAAACATATGAAGTAATGACTGCCAATTACAGTGTCAGCGAGTAAAAAAAATTAACCAATTATCTTATCTGCGTAGATGACAAGGCACTCCATAACACTAGGGCCGTATCAATGAATCCGTCCCCAGTTGAATGTATAAATGTGCAGGAGCCTAATAACGAGCTATATGTGTGTTCAATGACTTATATAGACAGAAACTGGTTTAATTCCTAGCACGAGACACCGTTTGTCAGCAGCCATGTTGTATACAACTGACATTAGTCTGTCTTAATCTGGGCCATCCCCTGTTATCTCTGGAATCAGATATCTCGAAAATTATGAATATCTACACACACACATACAATATATGTGTATGTGTGTGTAAATATATATATATATATATGTATTATATATATATATATATATATATATATATATATATATATATATATATATATATATATATATATATATGATACAATTCATAAGTTTAGCTAGTAGCGAAAACACTTTCGAGAATTAAAAGTTATGACAAAAGCTAAAATTTCATATTTTGCATTAGCTGCTGCCAAAAACAAAAATGAAGTTGTAACGATGCTAAGAGCTTGCACCAGTAAAATATTTTTGTATTCATTATTTTAATGGATTCCCAACTAGCATTTATGCGTCGTCTAAAAGGATATTACCCGTGTATTATATAATCCACTTTTTATTTATTTTCACTACACTGGTCGGAAAAGTAAGTGTTCACAACTCGCTACCAATTGCCCCTAGAGTTTTTTATTACCTAACGTTTGAGGCTATAAACTATAAACTGGATTCAGAAACTTATGATGCACATCCAGGGTCTCTCCAGCCTCGATATCCTTATCCCGTTTCGTGTTCCACTGGGAAACATAGGGATTTATTATTATTCCCCGTGATGGGCCGGGCATTATTAGGAATTCTTGTTTATGGCCCGGGCCAAAGGGACCATTCGCTCCTGATATGTGAAATGTTACTCGTCGATTCGTTCTCATTTGAATACAAAAAAAGGACAACAATCAATCTCTTATTTTATTCCGTTTTCGTCCTTGAGATGTCTCCGTCGTATTCAGCAGCGTAGGTAATGCAAGGAGATTAAAGCATGGCATTAAATAAAAGCGAAATTATATAGAGAACAAAAAGCGCAAGGCTAGAGTACTTTGTTGAGGATAAACATGAAAAGCAGGCATGATATTGGTGAGCACATCCTGCCTGTTCAACCTCAATGGAGCGGAGAATTTAAATATGTCATGGAAATATAAAAAAATAATAAAATAAAAAAACTAATATCCAGAAAGTGTGATGATTCATGCAATTTTGGTTTAAGGGGCATAGTTGCCGTAAGTGTGTTCGATACCGCTATGATATCTTTCCATTTTGTACGATGTAACACGTAATTCTTATACCTTTTCCCATGCTCAAAATAGGTCTATTACTGATATGAAACGTATATGGGCTATCTTTCATCATCCAAAATACTTAATTATCAAAGGCGAATCCTTAGGGGTAAGTCGCTTCACCATCATAACGTCTTTTTAAAGTTGAAACAAGATTAAAGTTATTTTAAGGCGGAATTGTCGATAAAAACGAGGTTATAGACACGGGACCTGGAGCGTGAGATTGTTTAAGAGAGAATTTGATGACCCGTTAAAAACTTTACCCACCGCTGTCATAACAGTCCAAACCCTTTCCTTTATTCTTCGTTTTTGCGTCCCTAATATCCCTTTTCGTTTTATTTTCCTTTCTTTGAAGACCGCGCTATTAAGGACGCACATACTACTGCACTCACACACGAACCGAATCAGAATCGGTGAGCTGGTGAACGATAATCCTGGTGTTTGAACACTGGGATCCGGGTAGAGTCAGAAAAAGAGAAACAAAGTAAACAGGAGAATTTCGATGCTTTGAAAGGCTTAGCTTAGAAAGGATTATCTGCAAAGATGGCCATTGGAAGTAGGAAGGTCATAATATTATTAGAAGCGGAAACAGTAGTTCTAAAGCTTCGAAGATGTTATATAAGCAAAGAGTGCTCCGAAATTGGGGGGCAATGACCCTTTGAAAAGATAGAAGGCAAAAACGAATAAAGATGAGGAGAGAGGTCTGAAGGATGCCGTGAAGATAACGAGATGCAAAAGATAGATGGTCGTAGTTCGAGGGAAATGTCATCTGATGTTTTCCTTCTGTTCAAGCGATTTTTTTTTTCAAACTTAACTAGAACTGGGAACGAGTGACCATTAGACGCTGCTGTTCATTTAAGAGAGGTCTCATATAAGGAGATATTTTACGACTTCCAAACACACACATAGACATAAACAAACACAGACACACACGCATAAGTTGTCGAGCTTTGAATTTTTACTTGTGTTGATTATCATAAGAGGTTTTGTAATGGTTTTTCCTCATTCTTTTCGCGTTCAAATTTCAGCGTGCGTGTTCTTATTTTAAACCTTTTCAAAAACGTAAATATTCTTAGAAATCGATGCATACGTAACAGTACCCATTTCCCATTGTTTTTAATCCTCTTAAGAAGGGATTTCAACATGATCTACATTTTTCTTCTTGGACTTTTCATCGTTGCCAATTGTTTCGTTGCTATGAAGGAGAGAAAATCTCTTGGAATCAACTTCATACTTTAATGAATATAAACAGTATGCTTCTCAGTTTCAAGTGCAACAAGGTTTGAGTTATATACATCATAGCCACAGGCAAGTGATTTCGTTATTGTCACAGCTTTAATATTATTTTTAAACGTTTATAACTTCTTGAACTCTTGTAATTTTATCATGCTGAAACTATAGTAGAATCACATCAACCGTGCATTTGATGTCTAGGCCGGTCCCTTACGACGCTCCTGATTGGCTGTTGATAAGCCAGTCACAGGGCTGGAAACTCTCAGTCTCTCGAGAGAGTTCACATAGGCAGGATGTACGTTTCACCTCTCCAGAGAGGTGGAACATAGATCCTACCCATGTGAACTCTCGAGAGAGACTGAGACCTTCCAGACCTATGATTGGCTTATCAAAAGCCAATCAGGAGCGTAGTAAGGGAGTGGCCTAGACATCAAATGCACGGTTGATGTGAATCTTCTATAGTAATCACCCACGACTCTAACTGATTCACACCAAGAGACAAAAGAAAACGTGGAATGCAAGCACGGAGAAATGGATTGGCCATTTCTGCCACACTAACCTTCCACGAATAACTAGCAATGCATCATTCACGGTCCACTGATAGAGTGGTCCATGGATAGGTCGCGTGTGCTTTTTTATTGCTGTGTACCCGTCATAACGATCATTTATGACTCTGAAACAAATCATTCGGGCTATTGAACAATCATTCCGTCATGTAACTGAATGGCGAGGAGGGAATCCGTGCTAAAAGGACGTATAAAAGCCATTACATGTACGAAATTCAGTAGCTGTGATGTATCTGGTCTGTAAAATAAATAAATAAAAAATAAATATATTAATGG
>NC_061093.1:63497828-63522828 GCF_015104395.2 Macrobrachium nipponense | reverse complement strand
GAAAAAAAGTAAGGAAGGACGCATCGCACCGCGACCATCGCCCTAATTGCATTTATTGATTTCACCTTGAGTCTGTTGCTGGGCAGTGTTTCGTCGGATATCTGGAACGAATGGTTCCCTGGCAAATTACAATCTCCCTACCTCTCTCTCTCATGGGCAGAAGTGTTTCAATGGTTTATTTTCTAAATGCAATCCCAAGCAATTCCCATCCGAGGAAGAACTCATATCATGGTTCATGTTTCGAAGTAATCCGTAATTTGAGGGGGAGATAGAGTTAATCGTTATATTTCTAGATAGAATCACCAGCCGAAAGCTTTTCATTAAGAGAGATGTGGGATCGAAGTTTATTTTTCGAAATTAAATCGTTATTAATGCACAGAATTCATTTTTGAAACTAGACCCATATGAAATAAAAATAAAATATTTTACTTTTATTTCATATGGGTCTATTTCAAAAATGAATTATGTCCATTAATAACGATTAAATTTAGAAAAATATCATGGTTCGTGTTTCGAAGTAGAATCCCTAATTTGAGGGGGAGATATAGTTGATCGTTATATTTCTAGATAGAATCACCAGCCGAAAGCTTTTCATTAAGAGAGATGTGGGAGCAAAGTTTATTTTTCGAAATTAATTCGTTATTAATGGACAGAATTCATTTTTGAAACTAGACCCATATGAAATAAAAATAAAATATTTTGTTTATCTTAAAACAGAATCACCAATATCACTGCCTTTGGTTACAGTTGTGAAAACAATAATTGAACCTAATAATAATGACTATGATTACGGCAACATAAAAAAAGGTGATACTTAAAGTCACGTTCCCTGACGTTATTGGAATAATTACATATTCTAAGTTGTAGTTGCCTTTACTGAAAAAATGTTACTTGATAATAACAGGAATGACAGTGGTTACTATAACAATATTGATAACGTACATAACAGCATCAGTTGAATTAACTATTGTAATAAAAAATATAACTCATAACAAACAGAAAATTACCAACAATTGAATTAATTTTTAATTCAAACAGCATCTATTTTTTTTTATCAATCAACGATCCATAAGATCTATGTAGTACGGTGAATTTGATGTCTTATCAAACATCTTAATATTATGTTTTTAGCAACTACAGATGGTAAATATAAAAACGGTGATGGTAGAACTCTTTTGTTTGTCAAACTATTATTTATATCGTTAACATATTTGCTTTCCTTGGGAAATCCTCCCTGCATTTTGGCCAAGCAGACCACAATACCTATAGCCGCAGCTAGTTGACGGTGCTCCCTATTTCACCCCTTGCACGTAAATCATTCTCCAGCTCTGAATCTGTCACTGAGGGAAAACAATGGTAAAACATATGTAAGCCGTGCAAAGGATTTTTCAAAATTTATACATCCCGATCAACAGCAGTTGTTAAAACAATTTACGAATTCCTTTTCAGAGCGAGGAAGGTGAATTTTAATCTTTAAAAAAATAAGAGAAATAAAAGCACGTAACTTTAAGGTATTTTCATCTGTTTTACAGTACTTACCAAACGCATGTCATTCTGAGATAACTATCTTTTTTTATTTAAATCTCGATCAACAGAATTCATGAATTCCTTTTCAATGCGAGGAAGGTGAATTTTAATCTTTAAAAAAAATAAGACAAGAAAGAAATAAAAACACGTAACTTTAAGGTATTTTCATCTGTTTCATAGTACTTACCAAACGCATGTCATTCTGAGATAGCTATCTTTTTTAATTTAAATCTCGATCAACAGTAGTTGTTAGCACGAATTTACGAATTCCTTTTCAGCGCGAGGAAGGTGAATTTTAATCCTTTAAAAAATTAGACAGAAAGAAATAAAAACACGTAACTTTAAGGTATTTTCATGTCTCACAGTACTTACCAAACGCATGTCATTCTAAGATAGCTAATTTTTTTTTTCATTTATAAATTTCGATCAACAGTAGTTGTTAGTATGAATTTATGAATTCCTTTTCAACGCCAGCAAGGTAAATTTTAATCCTGTAAAAAAAAACAGAAAAAAATAAAAACACGCAGTTTACGGTATTTTCATGTCTTAAAGTACTTACCATACGCATGTCATTCTGAGATAGCTACTGCATTTATTAGATATAAGCAGAAACTGCACTGAATAAATGCAAGGAAATCTGCATATGTAATAGATATTTATCAACTATCGGTGTGTATCTATTTATTTTTTTTTCGTCAATGAGAGCAAGGTGAATTTGGATCCTTCCATACAAATAAGAGACAAAAAAAAAAAAAGAAAAAAAAAGCGAGCTGTATATGTTCGGTTCCAGGTATTTGAAATTACACTGAAATTTTGGCGAATTATTTGCAACATCTCCCTACCTGGAAATGCTAATATTTGCTCACGTTCCCCGCCATACCATGGAACTGAGCACTCAATACACAGGTCATCGTATTACAATATTGACAGAACACATTATTGCTTCGTTAAAGCTTATTTATAGTCAACAGTAATACTGTTGTTGTACCCACATATCGAATGAAAAAAATAATATGAAATCACTCGCATGTTCAACAGGAATATACGGCTCTAGCGGATAGCCCACGCTTTACAATCATATTTCACGCGCGCAGTGGTACTGATTCTAAATTGATCAGGGTGGGAAATGGAAAACAGAATTTCTTGCTTGTGTTGTTTCTGGACTGGAGCAGCAAAACATTTCCATGAAAGAAGGTCGAAAATACGAACAAAATTATCTTCTTGCTTAGTATATATATTTTCGATGATTTCGTAGTTGATTGCTTGAATGTACACACACACACACGCACACATATATATACGTATATATATATATATATATATATATATATATATATATATATATATATATATATATATATATATATATATATATATTATATATATCAATTCAAGCTACAAATGTCCTTTAATATCTCTAAATTCACTTTACCTCCCAAATGATATATTTTCATATATGTACCGAAGGGGAATTTTTTTAGTTGATAATAATTTCGTCCCCGCATGGGATCGAACCACCGTCCAAGTGGACGGGGACGAAATCAGGACAGTCAGTGACGCTATCCAATCAGCTGATTGGATAGCGTCACTGACTGTCCTGATTTCGTCCCCGTCCACTTGGACGGTGGTTCGATCCCATGGGGGGACGAAATTATTATCAACTAAAAAATTCCCCTTCGGTACATATATGAAAATATATCATTTGGGAGGTAAAGTGAATTTAGATATTAAAGGACATTTGTAGCTTGAATTGATATATAAATGGATCACGGTTCGATGTGATAATTATTCATATATATATATATATATATATATATATATATATATATATATATATATATATATATATATATATATATATATATATATATATATATATATATATATATATATATATATATATATATATATATATATATATATATATATATACTAAGAATTAAATGCATAACTATCAGAAGCGCTGCCAAAAATAAACGTAAGTTTTAAATATCACTCACGTCTAGAGTCAATATCCCAAAACCGTATTACAATATATATTGCTAGGTACTTCATAGCCCATGAAACCGTTGCTTTATGAAACTCAAAGATATAAGATTAACCAAGGAAGTCCCTCCTGTACTGGAAAAGTCTTACGCGACGTCTAATGCGAACAGTACACTAACGAAGCCGGATTAAGAAAGTCAAATGGTCGAAAATTAAGTTAACGAACTTCGGAGAGGTTTGTTTATGTTGAAGCTCTTGCCTCGGCGGCCGCGTCCAGAAGTCTTCTTGATCCTTGGTTTGCTCTCAAAGCTTTCGCTCGCTCCAATCCGCTGCTTATCCATCTGCTCCTTTCTGTCCTTCATTCGGTTTTTCTCTTAATCCTGTTTTCTATGCACACAGACAACCAAAAATATAACGACACGCACACTCACACACACAGACACACACATATGTATGGATATGGCCGTGTCGGGAAAGTCAACGAGGTCCAGATTTCTCTTTCGTACGCTGGTTCGAATCCACGAGAGACGAAATTATTATCAACTAAAAGAATTAGCACACACTCACAAACAAACACACACACACACACACACACACACACATATAAATATATATATATATATATATATATATTATATATATATATATATATATATATATATATATATATATATATATATATATATATATATATATAAAGTTTTTGCCACGAAGGAAAGAAAATGAAAAGCGAGATAGCCAAGCACTTTCGGTCTTGTTCGACCCTTTACTCAGGCAAAACTGATCTTACAAAGGAAAAACATAGTCAAGGTAGGCTTAATATCCAAACTGACACTACAAGATTAGCAATAAGGTCGATTTCATTCTACAGAAACGACGAAACGCCTGAATGCAGTATAAGCGAATTTTTGGCTGCCACATCTTGGAGGATGCACACGCGGTTAACAGATGATTCATCCAGAAAACAATACATTTTGAAAAAAAAGAGGCCTATACAACTTATTATCATGAAATTTACAAAAATGTTCCCAAATAAATTGAGAGAGGGAGAGAGAGAGAGAGAGACAGACAGACAGACAGACAGAGAGAGAGAGAGAGAGAGAGAGACAGACAGAGAGAGAGAGACAGAGCGAGAGAAATAATAACTATATACATGGCTATGTGCTAATTTTTTTAGTTGTGGGACTAATTTATTAGTAGTTCATTTATTTTAAGGTCCTTCATAAACATCTTACAAAAATATGGGTCCAAATGGTACATTCCCTGACTAAGATTTAGGTTGTTTTTATTAGTGATTTGTATAATTGCTGATTCCAGTAAATTTCTTGAAACAATATAATTAGATCTAGCAATTACCGAGGTATCACCCCAATTAATACAATCAGATTTTTCACTCAGATGGATAAACAGTGCATTTGAAGTCTGGGCTATTCTAACTGAATACATATGCTGCTTAATACGTACACATAAATTTTTACTTGACTGACCAACGTAAAACGATGGGCAATCCTTACAAGGAATTTTGTAAATGATGTTGTTATTTGTTACGGGACTATTCCTAATTAGCATATATTTAATGATATTGTTATAAGAGAACACTACATTAACATTAAACGATTTAAATATTGATTTTATGGTTTCAAATCCACGAAAGTAAGGTAAGCTAATTACATTTTTAGGTATTTCTTTTTCATTAATAGCAACACTATAAAACTTTTTTTGTGAGCTTTTTGATAACATAAATCAATTAAATGAGGTGGGTAGCAGAGATCGTTTCCTATCTTTTTTTTATATATATTCTATTTCTTGGTCAAGATATTGTGGACTCGTGATACGCAAAGCGCGTAAGAACATAAAAGAAAAAATTGAAATTTTAATATTAAGATGGTGGCCAGATTAAAAATGTACATATGTTAAATTATTTGTGGGTTTTCTATAAATACTGAATTTACATTGGAAAGATTCTCTATGTATTAATACATCTAGGAAAGGGATGACTTTGTTATTTTCAATTTCAACAGTGAATTTTATGGATGGCAATAAATTATTCAATTTAGACAATAAATCATTTGCATCGATGCCAACAGGTAAGACTACTAAGATGTCATCTACATATTTGTACCATTTTAAGGGGACAAGTGTGATATTCGGGAGGTGTTGTCTTTCAAAAAATTCCATATATAAGTTTCAAAGGAGACGTGATAAAGGGTTACCCATGTGCATCCTAAATATTTGTTGGTAATATTCTCCATTAAAAATAAATCTGCAATCACAAATACATAACTTAATCAATGAAATTATGTGACTAACGGACATAGGCAATTCATGCAGTACAAGTTCATTACTAAAATATTCTAACACAGAGTCAATAGGGACTTTTGTAAACAATGAACATTCATCAAAACTGACAAAGATATCGCTAGCGTTTAGTACAATGTTATTTAATTTTTCCACAAGATCAAAAGAATTCTGGATGTGGGAATTAGATACAGTTCCTAGAAGCGAGGATAACACTTTGGTAAGATATTTAGATAGTTTATAAGCAATTGATCCTACAGTACTAATAATTGGGCGCATAGGTTTGTTTTCCTTATGAGTTTTGACTAGGCCATATAAATAAGGTAATGAGGGCCACTTTACAGTTAACTTACACAAAAGTTCTTTTTTATCTTTAAGAATTTGTTTGATATTGACATTAAAGTTTTTTTATTACTTGGTCCAACGGATTTTTTGCGAGTTCTTTGTAAGTTATTTCGTCTTCTAGTAAAGTATGCATGCGTGATATGTAGTCAGTTTTGTCCAGAACTACTAAACTATTGGATTTATCAGCCTTAGTAATGTGTAAGCTATTATCATTCTTCAATTCTTTCAAACTATTTCTGTAGCGAGAGGGAAGTTATTTTCATGATAGGCATGCGTAGCACTATATGTCATGCCTTAGATAATGTCTAAATGATTTTGTGGTAGGTCACAGTATTTTTCAAACTTATATAGAGATATCACTATTGATAAAGCTGAGGGTTTGTTACATATGAAGAAAGACAACCCAAAGCCTAATGCACGCACTGCATTATCACTTATTAGTTTGCTTGATAAATTCACCACACAATCACTACTAATTTGTATATGCCTCCTTTTTTTCAAAATGTATTGTTTTCTGGATGAATCGCCTCTTGACCGCGTGTGTATCATCCAAGGTGTGGCTGCCCTCAGGCGTTTCCTCGTTTCTGTAGAGTGAAATCGACCTTATTGCTAATTTTGTAGTGTCAGTTAGGATATTAAGCCTACCTTGACTATTTTTTTTACTTTGTAAGATCAGTTGTGCCTGAGTAAAGGGTCGAACTAGACCGAAAGTGCTTGGCTATCTCGCTTTTCATTTTTTTTCCTTCGTGGCATAAATCTTTATTTATACATAGCATCACGTTTTATATATTTCGTGATCAAGTTATTCATATATATATATATATTTATATATAAATATTTATATATATATATATATATATATATATATATATTAATATATATATTATATATGTATAATATATATGTGTGTGTGTGTGTGTGTGTATGCGTGTGTATGTTTGTATGTGTGTATAATATAAATGTATTTATATATATATATATATATATATATATATATATATATATATATTTATATATATATATATGATATATATATATATATATATATATATATTATATATATATATATATATATATATATATATATATATATATATATATATATATATATAAAATAAAAACCTTTACAGAGTAACTGTTTGCATTGGAATTTACATAAAGGAGATTATTTGTGAGCATCACTTGAGCTGCGACTAAGTCACAACACATATGCCTTTTGATTTGAAAGCGATGATACGTTGAATTATTCATTCGGTCTCCGTGAAAGCTTTAAAAAAGAAGATTTGCTTGTTTATTCTCTGCTACGGACGTCGGAAATATTTTATATTATTGTTCATTTTGATCTTCGTCACCTGCGTATAAAAAAATGAAAAAAAAAATGTGAGGAAATGGAGCGGTTAAGAGGCCACTTAACGTAATTATCATAGACTGAAAATTCCCCTTCAGTTAACATATATGAAAATATATTAACTTTGAGGTAGAAGGAATTAGATATTAAATGATATTTGTAGCTTAATGCGTGTATATATTTAATATATATATATTATAATAATAATATTCTTATATATCTAAATATATTATATATATATCTATATCTTAATCTATTCTATATATCTATATCATATCTATATATATATATATATTATATATATATATATATATATTATATATATATATATATATATATATATGCAGAAGCCAGGTACTATGTCGTACCTCTAAGTAAGTGGGGATACAATCCACAATGAAGTAAAATCTCCTTGTAGTTTAAAATATATATCTCCAGTACAGGATTAAAGCTTTCGACCATCAACTGTGGTCTTGTTCACTGAACAAGACCACAGTTGACGGTCGAAAGCTTTAATCCTGTACTAGAGATTTATATTTTAAACTACAAAAAGATTTTACTTCATTGTGGATTGTATCCCCATATATATATATATATATATATAATAGTATATGTATATTATAATATATATATATATATATATATATATATATATATATATATATATATATGCGTAAAAGCTTTCATGATAAATTCCAGGTAGGTTTCTTTATCACAAACTTTAATTTAGGTCGTCATCCTAAATTTAGATTATAGGAAATGGTACAATGTTAAGAGAACATATAAACTTCCTCCTGACATTGGTTTAGAATCCCACCATCAAATTCCAGAATAACTCTAAATGTACAGTAGGATCTCCAATCCATGAAGATTAATGTCCGTTAGAATGAGCGCGCACACCCATCGTTACGAGCGGACACCAACTAACGCTGCCATAAAATCGAATTGCATGTAGCAAGCAGCATCACGCCTTCGTTCTTTCAAGCGATTTGATCGGTGATGTCCTCCGTGAACGATGCTCGCGGTCGTTGGGCACTTGGGACCCATGTCTATAGGAGATTCACATCACCCGTGTATTTGACGTTTAGGCCAGTTTCTTACGACGCTCCTGATTGGCTGTTGATAACTCAATGACAGGGCTGGAATCTCTCAGTCTGTTGGGAGAGTTCACATAGGCAGGATGTGTGCTCCACCTCCCGTGAGTGATACTTTTGAAAGTCGTATCCCTCAGGAGAGGTGGTATCATAGATCCTACCTATGTGAACTCTCGAGAGAGACTGAGAGTTTTCAGCCCTGTGATTGGCTTATCAACAGCAAATCAGGAGCGCCGTAAGGGACTGGCCTAGACGTCAAATGCACGGTTGATGTGAATCTACTATAGCGAGAATCTGAGATCGCTAAACTCGCTGGGCAATGGGTTATATTACGTATTCGCCATAGGTTGCGCAGGCTGGCGTCAGAAAGAATATTAGCGGTATTAGAAGCCTCTCGCTCTCTCTCTGATATGCGGTCGGGGTGTATGGCTTGGCTTGAGTATGACGGCCGCTACAACTTTAAAAGTGATGGGTTTCTGACGATGAATCCGACACTTAAAGTATTGCGATTTTGCTATATATATTGCAAGCTTACAGAGCTCAATTGGAAAGACTTTAGTGTCAGTAGCACGAGATGTCTTTCATTTTAGTAAGATCTGTTTTAAAGACTTCAAAGACAAGAAGATTTAAAATATTCTGTTGGATTTAATCAATATACCCACGATAGGGAAGAAGTTATAATGCTAAAACTTGTTAAGTATGAAATCAAAATAGCCACTTTCGGTAAGAAAAAAAAAATACGATAAATTTGAGATATCGGAATTATTATTTAATAGGAAATTAATTATGTTGTCAGAATTATTACTTAATAGGAAATTAATTATGTTAAAACGTAAACAATTCGATGGAGTTATTGCAAAGCTTATTCTTTCTAAGAGCTCTGTAAAAACGATCGTTATTGTTTAAGAAAACCGTTGTTAAAAAAAACATCAGTATCAATCTTTATTCAGGAAATATCATTTATATATATATATATATATATATATATATATATATATATATATATATATATATATATGATATATATATATATATATAAATGATTCTCAAGGAAAATTTAGTGATAATATTTTTATAACACAAGGAGCAGTGCCTTTTCCTATCAAATCTTACTTATCCTTGCCACTTCTCGAGAATAAAAAGGATGATGAGCGCTTCGCACTACTGTATTTCTGCTTTGACATTTTTAAACCTGAAAAAGAATATAAACAAACGAAACGGAATCGAGAGCGCCAGTGTGATAGAAGGATAATGAGGTATTAGACATGCAGATGGAGTTCTCTAAAGAGGAACATAAAAGAGGATTCCTTCAGTTTTATGTGTCTCCTTGTGGATGCTGTGTGATTGGGCTCTCTCTCCAAGACTCCCTTTTCTTCAAAGGGGTAAGTTTCTTTCGCAGAGCTGTCACCTCGAGGCTATGGAAGCGTTTTTAACATTCGTTTTATTTCTTTGATGAATGCACGAGCCCGTTTGCGTATCATATTTGTCAGTTAGGTTTAATGAACAAATCAACACTTTCAGCTTAGGCAACTGCGTGGTCGTGCATGGACAATCAAATTACTTTTTTTATGAATGAACATGTCTACTCAATTCTTCCTTATTAATCTATGAACACGGCCTTAAATATACTCGTAGCTGGTATTGGAAACCTAAGAATGAGTTTAGAAATTCTAAGAAATCTCATAGTCACGTGAGTCAATGAAATGGAAAAGTAAATCTACACTAGCATGTCTGTATGATTTTGTTTTTTAAAATATATAAAAAGCAGAAAGCTTTTGATGACCTGCACGGTCCACCTTGTCAATTACCGGTCACCAAAAGCTTTCTGCTTTATATATTGTAAATAAAACAAATCAAACAGACATGCTACTGTGGATTTACTTTTCCAATGAGTTTCAAAATAGACTTCTTTCACAGAGAATCTACAATCGTCTTAACACACTCAGAGTATCACCGTAAATTTCTAAACATAACAGAACATTAACCATGTTATTGTAAGTTTATGATCAAGTCTAGACATTCAGTGCTAAATTGATACAAAAAAAGTGTCTTCGTTTGTACATTTAGTTTCGTCATTGCATTTCTGAGCTCATTTACCAAAGGGGATCAGTTTTCGTCTGAGATTGTGTTATAAGAAATTAATTAACTTTCGTTGAAAGCGAGTGCAAGTAAGAAAATTTTTTTTTTAGTCAGCTGGAGAAGATAAAAACAAAAAATTCAAAACGTTAGGTAATTTTATTTCTCGTGAACTCATACTATATAAAAAAAATTATGACTATATAAAAACGTGTCGAATAAAAAATTCTTAACTTTATGTCCACACGCACTGTCCCGAATTGCAAACAAAGACGCCCTTCCATTCTGCAAGTGAATGAGGGAACCGAAAGTGATAAAGTGTGATAGGTTGGACCCGAACAGGAAGACGGAAACCGTGAAATGCCATTCCGAAGCACGAGCAACGGCTCTTTATTTTGCATGCTCGCAGGGCCTAGTTGTTAGACCAAGGGCAACGCAAGAAAATATACAGTTAATTATTCTTTTGAGCATTACCCTTGTTCAGAAAAATATTAAGCATGATAGAACGATCCCAAAAGACTGCGTAAAAAAAAAAAAAAATTCAAAGTCATTGTCTTATTTCTATATAGAATCGTTTTGAGTCTAATTTCTCAAGATATACTTGATGATTATAGCACTGTTTTATGATGAAAATAACATAGACTACACATTCTAATTCCATCGAGATCTGGCTTCACTCCAATCTAAACCTTCTCTTGCATCCAAGAACACTTTTTCATGGTAAAATCTAAGAGAAAGGGAAAGATCAAAGTAGCAACACATACTATCTTCTGCAAATTTACTCGATAAATTGCCATCAACATAAACTCTGAGTATACTTCATTCATGGAAGATTTCAAAGAGAATTTCTTTGATTTAATGGTCCGTACACAATGTCAACTACCTTCTCGTAATCCATAAAATCCATCAGGGGGTCGAATGGAAATCCCATCCAGTGCTGCACAGCATGTCATCATAACATATTCTGATGTGCACCACTGCTCCAATTTTATATATTTAACCAAAATGTTTATCCCTAAGCATTTCATCAGTTTCTCTCTCCAGCATATTGTGAGTAAACATAGTTCCCACATTCAACCAGGTCACCTTCCGATTCACAAATATCAGTTATTTTTTCCCATTTCATATATATATATATATATATATATATAATATATATATATATATATATATATATATATATATATATATATATGATAATAACTTGATCACGAAGTATTAAAACGTGATGCTATGTATAATAAAGGTTTTTTTGCCACGAAGGAAAAAAGGAAAAAAACGAGTTGGCCGAGTACTTTCGGTCCTATTCGGACCTCAGTAAAGGGTCCGAATAGGACCGAAAGTACTCGGCCAACTCGTTTTTTCATTTTTTTTTCTTCGTGGCAAAAAAACCTTTATATATATATATATATATATATATATATATATATTTATATATATATATATATATATATATATATATATATATTTATATATACATATATATATATATATATATATATATGTGTGTGTGTGTGTGTGTGTGTGTGTGTGTACGTGTGTGTGTGTGTGTGCTTCTGGACAGCAAGTAGGAGTTTGGTAATCTAAAAATTCTTATTCGTATGGCTGACGTATCAAAATCACAGAAAGAAATAATAAGCTGCCGATAAACGCGACCTCTTGGCAAAGCCCAGAGAAGATGACAGGGTTATTCGCTTTTAACTTTGAAATATGAAGCAATATCGCTGGATCCAATATACAGACCAATCCTTATGAGGCGCAAGTTTAATGGACTTGAGACAAACTTTATATTACCTTGTCCATTAGGAACTGAGTACTCAATAGGACGCTATTGGACCGTTTGGTAGGGATGTAAGAATACTACCACTGCAGGTCCTGCGTGTCGTAAAAAGAGACTAAAAGGACAGCAGCTGCCTTGCAGTCTTACTTTTTTACTAAAAGGCCAGGCCCACAGCTAATAGTAAGAAACTGCTGCCTTGCAGTCTTACTTATTAGTGAAAGGCTAGGCCCACCGCCAATAACTGTGAAAACTGCTGCCTTGCAGTCGTACTTTTTAGTAAAATGCTAGACCCACAGCCAATAACTAAGAAACTGCTGCCTTGCAGTCGTACTTTTTAGTAAAATGCTAGACCCACAGCCAATAACTAAGAACTGCGCCTTGCATGAGTCGTACTTTTAGTAAAAGTGCTAGACCCACAGCCAATAACTAAGAAACTGCTGCCTTGCAGTCGTACTTTTTAGTAAAATGCTAGGCCCACAGCCAATAACTAAGAAACTGCTGCCTTGCAGTCGTACTTTTTAGTAAAATGCTAGGCCCACAGCCAATAACTAAGAAACTGCTGCCTTACACTCTTACTTTTTAGTGAAAGGCTAGGCCCACTTCCAGTAACAGTGGACCTGAGAGATGCAGCAGTTTCATGGGGATATGGTTGGCTGAGAAGCTGGTCTCGATGCTTACGGTGTATATGATAACCGAAAGATTCCAAGAGAAATTACTTGGACTATTAAATGGTACCTTTGGCATATACTTCATTAGCGAAAAGCGTAATATTCGCAAAATTAAGGAGGAGGAGGAGAAAGATATAACATAGAAATAGCCGGATATATTATGAACAAAGCACTCCTTCAAATCCAGGAACTCAGGGGACGAGTAAGACGCAGGTTACAGGCAAAGTTTCTTTTGGGAATGGTGTGTTGGTCACGATGCCGATGATCCTAGTATGTCGGTATGGAGCCGATATAATGTAGTGGAAGGTTTCTCCAAAGGAGTCCTTCCAGGATTCAGACGCCAAGGTGTTTATATATATATATATATATATATATATATATATATATATATATATATATATATATATATATATATAAGTAGACGGAGGCAGGTAGGAACACACAGGAATTTGACATAATGGCATTTATTCCGGCGTTTCCAATACATTATTGAATCCTCAAGGAATTCTTCAATAGATGTAAATAAAATAATTTTTCTAAAAACTTTTTTAAAAATTCTAAAATTAGAAACAATAGTTATCTATGAATCAATTGAAAATGAGACCATATTTTAACGATAACTGTTTCCCTACCAAGATCATTAACAAGGTTATACAGAAATTACTCAGCAAAAAGTTCTCTAACAGCCCTTTGTATTTTAACGTTCCAAAAAAAATATTCAACGCATCCTCTCCATACATGCTTTACTAAAATAATCAATGAACATTTGAATGCCCTTGATGTAAATTTGATTCCCAATAACCCCTTTACAATTGGCTTCCTTTTCAGAGTAAAAGACCGACGCTGCCCTTTGATGACGTCTAATGTGGTATATAAGTATACTTGTCCCAGATGTGATATGGGAAATTCTTAGGGTACGAGTCGATTCTCATAAGGGTGTTAGTCACAGAACGGGATGTCACTGTCCAACCAAGATGCATCTAATAAAAGAGATAATTCTTTACAATTTAAAACAAACATAGACTATTTATTTTAGAGACTTTGAAAATACAACAACTTATCCGGTTTTAAAAATCCAGTCTTCAGATGTTCAGCTTTTTTTTTCTTGACTTTGTTTGTTGTTGTTCCTAATGCTTGCTATTGTTTACTTTTCGTTTCTGCTCTTAGTTTTACTCTTGACTTTGCTCTGGCAGGTTAGCTACACTCTTCCTTTAGTTATTTATTTATGTACTATTGTTATTATCATTTTTAAAAAATAAATCCTTGTATAATAATGTTCAATTTCATAGTAATTTTAAATTTATGTAACTTGTTTTAACTTAACTTATTGTGTGTTTTAAATATGGTCTCCTTTTAAATTGACTTATAAATAACTATTGTTTTTAATTTTATAATTTTTTTAAATGTTTATTTTTATTATTTTCTTTACATCTATTGCAGAATTCCTTGAGGATGCAATAATGTATTGCGAAATGTCGGAATAAATGTCATAATGTCAAATTCCTGTGAGTGCCTGCCTTCCTTCACCTACTTAGTGTGACTCTGCCGAGTGGCTTCCTGCTGATTTTGGATATATATATATATATATATATATATATATATATATATATATATATATATATAATATATATATATATGTGTGTGTGTGTGTGTGTGTGTGTGTGTGTGTGCGTTTGTGTGTGTGCGTGTGCGTATGTGTGTGTGTGTATATCTATCTATCTATCCTCATCTATCTATCTATCTATATATATATATATTATATATATATATATATATATATATATATATATATATATATATATATATTTCTGTTCTAAAAAAAGAATATTTCCTCTTTCCCTTCCCTTATCATCTGGTTATCCAGTTTTCTCATTTTTTCGTCTTGGCGTTCACCATAAAAGGAAAAAAAAAAAAAAAAAAACGGAATTCTTGGATAAATAACGGTAGCTGATAAAGACTCCACGTCTGATATATATATGAACCATAAAGGAGACGCTCGTCCTAATGGCTTGGCGCTTGTTTATTTTCTCTCTAAAGTATACGAGATAAGCTATGAAATATGACGAAAATATCTTGCTTTAATTCACGAGATTTACTCTCATGATATCATCGTCATACCTCTCCCTTCCCCAAAAGCGCCCCCCCCCCAACCCCCTTGCCCTGAAACCAACCCAAAACACGTCAACGATAGCATTAATGTCATGATAAAAAAATAAATTGATAAAATAAAATAAAAGTGAGATAATACTTCGGTAACCAACATTCCTCTTTCTTTGGTTATTTTCGTACATAATAGCGTTTTATCTATCCATACTTCGAATTAAAGTTTCCATTTTTTACGTGCAGTTATTATTATTACTATTATTATTATTATTATTATTATTATTATTATTATTATTATTATTATTATTATTATTATTATTATATTAATTATTATTAAAAGTAATTGCTGCCTCAGCTGCATTAATTTTATATATAAAAACTATATAAAATTAATGCAGCTGAGGCAGCAAATACTTTAAATAAAAAATGTTTAAAAGGGGGTTTACTTCCGGCATATTATTATTATTATTATTATTATTATTATTATTATTATTATTCATTATTATTATTATTATTATTATTATTCAGTAGATGAAACCTATTCACATAGAACAACACAGAGGCCATTAACTTAAAATTCAGGCTTCCAAAGAATATGGTGTTCAATAGGAAGAAGTAAGAGAAAGTAAAAGGAAACACTGAAATACGATATCCCACATGTTAAAAAGACAAAAAGTAATTAATAAATAGATGAATAGATAGAACTGTATTCAAATGTATATATTGTAATTCTACATTCAAGAAATGACTTGCCTACGTTCTGGTTTTTATTAGACATCGATTGGTATCGTAATGTAAAGGCTGAATCTTGAATCATTAGAATTAAATGAAACGTATTTATAGTTTATCCCTAAAGAAAGGCAATAACCAATTACTTTATTGATAAATGAAGACGGGAGTTTGGCAGAGGAAAACCAAAACATTGTATTCTAAGACTGTCTTTTGAATTAAACTGTTTATCAAGCAATTCACTGATACTTTTTTCAATACTGTACTCTAAGGTTGTCCTTGGAACTAAAATGTTTACCAAGAAATTCACTTTTCACTTTTCATTCTAAAAAACAAAAACAACGACGCCTAAGGAAACTTAATCACATTAAAGAGTATCATTCAAAATGGGTACTCTCCTGAACTTATTTCGCCATTTTTAGACTTAACGTTTCCATTTCACTGTCGCCATTATCGGCTGCCAACATGCCAAGCTATTATCGTCAATTAATGTCCTTCGAATTAGCTTTCAATATCCTTGGTTGACAACCTAATGGAGTCAGTAAATGAATCATACTGTATCTGACAATCATTTTAATATGAGCCTGCATATTCATAAAACACAGAGGCTGATTTCACACTGATCATACAAATGTTTCTCTTTTTATATTTTTAGTTTTTCACGATTCGGGTAATTCTGATTATGTGATTCGAAAATTATTGCATCAAATCCCCTAACTTCACTTTATGTACGAATGCAGAGGCGATCATTTCTTATTAGCGCTAATTAAACAGTTAGTTTCCACGAACGAATGCACTCATAAGTCATACCCACACGCACTTGATAGTAATAGAAATATGTCACTACAATTCTGACGAACTTTACTGTAATGTCAAGTTAATCAGTATATCAGTAATGTATGAGTGAACCACAGTGAATATGTTACCCTTTTTCCTGCTGTAAGATTTATTAACAAGACCAGGAGTTCTTCTCTAGTGAGAAGCAACAGCTAGAATGAGACAAAATTAAGAAATTGAACAGTTAGACGACTTGAGACCTAAAGGAGTATAAGGAAAGGCAAATGACAGAGAGCAATTCTACACGAAATGTTATTTCCGAAAATAACCGATCCCTCGTCAAAGTCGTCCTGGATATCGAAGTTCACTTCTTTCTGTCAACAAATAGACGAAATAAGTTCACATTGTCGGCGACTTTAATTTTACTTTATGTATAACAGGGGCTAGAGAGCATGAGTTTCTGTCTATTTTGGTGAGATTGATGAATATTTTCTATTTTCCAACTAGTTGGCCCCCAAAAAAGCCAAGTTTTTGCAATTATTTGAAAAGAAATAAACTTGAGTTGCGTATTGCCATAGGAATCTACTTTTGTCAATCACAAGCGATAACACAAGGTGTCTTTATATATATATATATATATATATCTATATATATATATATATATATATATATATATATATATATATATATATTATATATATATATATATATATATATATATATATATATAATGTATATATATATATATATATATATATATATATATATATATATATATATATATATATATATATATATATATATACATATAATAACGGTTTATGTCATAGAAATAAATACAAAATAATGGTCTTTTTGGTTTGTGGAACCAATTTAATCTATGACGTCTAAAATTTGTTAAAAATTTTACTTTTTTTAAAATAAAGCTATTTTTCTTTAATATTGCGAGTGAAAAAGAACGTTCTATTAGACGATATTCTCAAATTCAAACTGCAACTTCTAATTCTGGAAATTACTTTGTTATCATATGGAAATTGAACATATCTCGCCCAGTATTTACCAACAGGAGTGGGCATGGAACCACTAGGTCTCTCAGTAAAAGTTGCCACTGCTGACATTTACTGCTGTGTTGGCAAAAGGGGTAAGCGGATGTTGAAGTTAGCAACGTTAGCGAAAAGTTAGCTCGGTAAAAAGGGTGGAATGGCTTTGAATTCCTTATGTAAGAGACTCGGTTTCAAATCAATGCTAGTCCTCCTCTGCTGCATGCAAGACTTCTATTTTAAAGTAACATTCACTAATTCGGAAACTGAAAGCCGACGTAACATTTTTGCCTTTATTTTATGTTTTAACGAAATACATCTTCAAAACGTTACACCACAAATTATGAACTTAAATTACACAAAAGCTCACATAGATATCAAAGAGTCAAAAGTAATGCTATATCGATCTAAATTTCTCAGGATATAAAAAAGAAGTGAAATTTCAGTAGGAAAAATATATCTAAAACGTTGCACTAAAAATAATGAGCATAAATTACATAAAAACTCACATATATATCAAAGAGTCAGAAGTAATACTATATCAATCTAAATATCTCAGGATATCATCAAAAGAAGTTAAATTTATGCAGGAAACTTCTAGGAACTTACTCAGCTCTCATTATCAAATACATTGATAGTACTACACAGGTTCTTCAAAGTTCTTTATGTGTAATGTTACATACTTTGAAAGTCACATTTCATAAATACATTGATAGAACCACAGAGGTTCTTCAAAGTTCTTTATGTATAATATTACATACTTTGAAAGTCACATATCATAAATACATTGATAGAACCACACAGGTTCTTCAAAGTTCTTTATGTATAATGTTACATACTTTGAAAGTCACATTTCATAAATACATTGATAGAACCACACAGGTTCTTCAAAGTTCTTTATGTATAATGTTACATACCTTGCAAGTCACATATCATAAATAATTGTACAAGTTATAATCTTTATATTTCCTATTGATAAACAACACAGTTTCAGACCGCTGGTATTACCTAGTAAACCAGCGAGGGAATGTCTGCGTTCTCCATTTTGCTGAACAATGTCTTTGATCGTAAATGTATAGAAAATTAAAAGAATATGCAGCTGTGTCCAGATGTGAGATTGATAGAATTGAGCAAATCTATTGCAAGAGGGAAGTGCATCGAATTGATGTTGCAAGGCAGTTTGGAAATGGTTTCTGTGATTACAACACGCAATTCGAAATACTTTCAGAGAACTAAGCTGAGGATATCGAGGATAAGAGCTGGGAGATTTAATGATTGGGAATTCTCTTTTTCAAAGTGATATCAGAGCCTGGATTTACTTGAGTAAATAAACGATCCGGTTCTTTTCACACACACATCCATTTCACTCGCTGACGTAAACAGCTTGAAATTTATATAAAGTGCGATGCCTAATCAGGCTGAAATCGTTTGTAAATTCTTTTGGTTTCGTATATCAGATAAATGTCCACATACTATCTATTATGAATTACGCAATTCCATATTTATATGAATGATTTATTTATAGACTTTCTTTGTGCTGACGGAAATATATTATGCGTAACTGAGGGATATTTCCAAATGATTACGATATTTATTCCTTTGCATTTTATTTTTATCATACATGACTGTTTACCTGTTTTAAAAATTATACAAACTTGTGTTAAGGCTATTCCTATGGCTGGGTTTTAGAACTACATTCACCTGGATATGGTATTATTAACTCGAAATCTAACGAATGTGTAGACAAGGTTATCGTTTAATTTATTTGTCTACGTGATATGTACAAATCCTGAACACATGAGCAAGGTTGACGATCACTGAATCTTGAAATGAAATTAAAGATGTGAAAGTACTTAACGAAACATCAGTCTTTTTTCTGACCACTCATAATAAAATGTGATAAAAAACTAGTTTACAACTTACACAGTACCTCAGCTGTAAATTTAAGTTGTATGTAGGCAATGAGAAATCATTTGGGGAATGTTTTAAACTTCCCCATAGGCATAGAAATGACTTATTGATTGTGACAGATGGCAAAGAGGCAAATTGTGAAGCAATTCACTCGGGAGTTGCATTCACATTGAAAACGAAAGCTCATACTCACATTAACTATACTAGGAATGAATCTGTTAATAAAAAATGAATATATCTTTCACCTAAGAACAAAATGTTACATATAGTTAAAAAAAATATACAAACTTTAGGAATAAAGATTTTGTTATCTATCGAACGAAAATTCATCGAAAATAGTGGTGATATTCTCTCTAGCTCAAAGTTCATTGCTAATTTCATTGATGAATATATTTCCATAAAATGCCTAATTTTGACGTGTGAAGGAATGCTTTTAATGAACTGGTTTTCAGTTTCGGAATATTTTCATAAACATGTCTCTGAAGATCAGTAGTAGAGAGTAATAATGATAGTAAACGTACATTTAGTACTGGGATTTTTTTTTTAGTTACTCATATTTTGTTTGGAAAATATGCAATATTTATTGAGCAGCAAAATATCTGAAATATATAATTACTCATGGAATTATGATTGGTCGCATCCAAAGAGTACGTGTCAAGCATTAAAATTCATGTGTGTGTATGTACATTTACGCGTGCATGCGTATGTGTGAGCGTTTACGGAATAAAAAAAAATATATATGAATGAATTTATTTGCCGAATAAATCCCAGCTCGAATATCGCTCTGGGAATAGGCTCAACATTCATTAGAGTCCTTCAGCCTTTATCCTCGGAATCCTCAGCTTAGTCGCCTCAAAATATTTTCGAATTTCGAATTGCTGGCAAGCAACCCTTTCCGAATTGCCTCGCAACATGAAATCGATGCAGCTCTCCCTTGCATAGATTTACTCAATTCTATCAATCTCGCGCCCGGATACAGCTGGGCATTTTGTTCTTTCGCTACATATTTCCGTGCAAAGAAACTGTTCTGCCAAAATGGAAGGCACACGGGTTATTGACACGATTCACGCTGTACGCGTCGATATAAAGAAACAATTATTATTGTAGTTTTACATTTATCCCCGTTTAGTCGTTGTAAGTCTCATGTATCCGGATTATTTCTGTTGATCTGTCTAGTCTGTTTCCCCCATATTAATCTTTTGTACATATCCACCCCTATTTTTTTTAAGTTTATACCTAAAAATAAGGAATTGGGTGATGGTGGGAGGGTTACAACTACGCATCCCTTCATATTGATCTTTTGCACATATCCACCCCTATTTTTTGGAAGTTTACATATAAAAATAAGGAATTGGGTGATGGTGGTTATAACTACCCAGGAAGCTTATGTTTTGGCATTTTCAGATATAGTCATTCTATTCTATGGTAATTGGAATTTGCGTGCTAAGTAATAATAATAATAATAAACCCCCTTTGCCAAACAATAAACCATGCCTCATGACGCCTTTGACAGAAGGCACTGGAGAAGGCAAATCAGGCATTCTGGCAACCGACCCTTTAATGTAGGGATAACTGTGGGAAACAAAAATAAGATCAAGACCTGAAAATAGAAATAAGAAGGATATAATATTTGCCAGTGGAAATTGTACCCATAAGCATAGGGACACTAGGCACGATCCCAAGAGCCCTGAAAACGAACCTGATTAAATTAGATGCTGAAGTAGCTCCAGGACTCGTTCAAAAGAGTGGACTATTGGAAACAGCGCACATAGTAAGAAAAGTAATGGATTCCTACGAAGCACCATTTACTTTCAATAATAATAATAATAATAATAATAATAATAATAATAATAACAATAACAATAACAATAACAATAATAATAAACAATAATAATAACTAATAATAATAATAATAATAATAATAATAATAATGATAATAATAATAATAATAATAATAATATAATAATAATAATAATAATAATAATAATAATAAATGTCCACTTGATTACCTTATTTGAACGCACACAATTTTTCATACAGACATATATAGAGCAAGACTAGTGTTTCTCCTAAATGAAATATGAGTGCCACTTACAAGGAAAGTGAAAAAAACAGACAAACACACACACACACACACACACACACACACACACACACAGAGAGAGAGAGAGAGAGAGAGAGAGAGAGAGAGAGAGAGAGAGAGAGAGAGAGAGAGAGAGAGTTCCCTCTTTTTTTTTTCGGGACGATTCCATTTCTTAGTTCATAAGACGCGTCCTCGTGCATCTTTTAACTCCTTCTCCAAAGTTCGAACAAGAAAATACCATTGAAGTTTTAACTAGATCGTAACTCTGCTGTTCCCAGACAAGCAAAGGCAATAAGATCATTTCATGGTTAGTGGTTGCTATTGTTAGTCGATAATGGAATAGCTTTGCCATAATATTGTTGACGGACGCCAATGCTTGCGCTTGGATGGTGTTGTCTGCTGTAATTCTATGCGCCTAAATTTTCTGGTCTTGCGCTTGACTTTTTATTATGGACGAGTATCTTTTATGTTAAAAAAATTGTTATTGATGGCGTGCTATTATCTATTTATTTATTGATTTATTTTATTTTATTTTCAAGGTACCGTGAAAATAAAATAAAATAAATAAATACATAAATAAAAATAGGACGCCATCAATAATGATTTTTTTTACGTAAAAGGTACTCGTCCATATTATAAAGTCAAGCACACACACACACACAGACACACACACACACACACACACACACACACACACACATATATATATATATATAGTATGTATATATATATATATATATATATATATATATGTGTGTGTGTGTGTGTGTGTGTGTGTGTGTGTGTGTGTTTGTATGTATATATACCTGTTTTTGTGTGTGCATGAGTGTTGAGCATTTTTTAGAAAACAAATACGCTGGTAAGAAAGTAGCCTAAGTGGCAAATAAAGCAGAGAGAGAGAGAGAGAGAGAGAGAGAGAGAGAGAGAGAGAGAGAGCATTATTCATAAAGATGTCGTACCTGTTTCAATAACTGGTTCTTTCCTCCCAGGCGCCAAATAGTGCAATGGTCCAACCGTCCTCAGTTTGTGAAGCTATCAAGTCATCAAAATGTAATGAATACTTCACTTGTACTTCTTCCCAACTAAATTGGTTCGTGAATACACAAATTAAGTGTGTTTGTAATATATAAAACAAAACGGCGGAACTTGCTATATACTATCTGTTGTATCAAAGACGGTTTCATAAGATAATTAATATACCAATATACCATCATTCATTTCCTAACAGTTTTAACATTTCAAAGGAGATCAAATAAATTTTTGTATGAACCTTTCCCAAGAAAGGGCTGGTTTTTATGTGATTTTGATTCTCATGCATTTTTCTTCAGTTGAAACACCCAATAAATAACCAAACAATAAACCTAACCACATTTCATTGGTTGGCTTTTCAAATACATTGATACAAATGTCAATATAAGATATCATTTGTGCCTTGACTACTGCTGTTACTAGTTACTTAATCTGGAAGCTGCCAAATGATCTCAACTAAACTTAAGTGCGAATGAGAATGATTTTGTAGCCCTTACAGGCTTTTTAGAAACTGGAAATGTGGATGATTTTGTATTTACCTATAAATGTTATTAGTTATTAGTCAAATTAATAAGTAATTTTAAGCGAATGGATGAAACCTGCTACATAAATTAATCAAGTCATCAAAGGAGACCATATAAACTCTTTATTGAAAGGGTGCATCTAATCCAATACCGATTATCGGATGTCTTCTAATGCTAAGGCCCGTAGCATATATATTTTTATTTGCAATTTCCACGAGTCTGTAACAAATCTATAAGATAAGAAACTAGATGTTCTTTTCTATAAAAAAAGCAATCATCGTGAAATATTCGTGAATTTTCAATATTATAAAAATTCCAAGTTGCTGTTTTTTTGTGATAATTATCGTGAACTACATTTCTATGTTGTTGGCGAATCACGCAGAAATTAAAGGTGAAACTTAAGAGAAATACTTAATGCAAATAGAACACCTTATCGTTCGCTTGTACATACTTATGTATATCAGTTTTTTTAGTAACAGTTCCTTCAGTGTGTTATCCAAAATGACTCAAAAAGGCTCCTTTTATGTCAGTTACAACTATAGCTGTATACATGCAACTATGGCTTATTTTACCATCCCTTAAGTGTCAAGATAACTCGATAGCTACCTAACGTTAAATAATGACAAAGTTTAACCGGTCCCTGTATATTTGCCTCTTTTAACTAAATGTATAAAATTTATGAGCTCTTAAAACGCGCTATAAAATATAAATGCATGTTAGTTTGAACGTCCAAGTTACTGATAAATATTTCAATGACAAACTGAAAAATGTTAGAACTATTGCAGACCTTCTCTTTATCTCGTGTTCAAATTTCTGTGGGGGAGAGATGGAGACCACTATTAATATTTATGAGTTTACTTGTTCATACCTAAAATCCCTCCAGATCCGTCACAATATTTTACGCTACCTAATATATATATATATATATATATATATATATATATATATATATATATATATATATATATATATATGTGTGTGTGTTGTGTGTGTGTATATATATATATATATATAATATAATATATATATATATATATATATATATATATATATATATATATATATATCTATATATATACATATATATATATATATATATATATATATATATATATATATATATATATATATATATATGTATATGTATGTATATTTCTACATATATATATGTATATATATATATATATATATATATATATATATATATATTATATATATTATATATATATATATATATATATATATATATATATATATATATATATATATATATGTGTGTGTGTGTGTGTGTGTGTGTGTATATATGTAAACGGATTCCAGGTGAAGATAATTGTAAAGGCATACAGCAGGGTCACAAGACACACACACATATATACACACACAGATATACCTCACCACAACTAAGTATTAAGATCTTATATTCTAGCTGGACTTACATTTTCTTGATATATCTCATTAATAACCACATTTCCATTTAGATAAAAAAAAAATTGATTTAAGAAGTTTACTTTAGAATATATGACGTAGCAAATGGTAGTATAGAAAAAAAACCATAATACCGCGGCTGGTGAGTGCAGAAGTCTTCTAAGTTGATCTCCTCTAAGTTGAAATGAAGTCTCTCTCTCTCTCTCTCTCTCTATCTCTATGTATATATATTTAATATTATTATACTATATAAAAAA
>NC_061093.1:63477828-63490328 GCF_015104395.2 Macrobrachium nipponense | reverse complement strand
GTTCGGGTAAAGAATTCCTGGGTTGAGGGGCTGACATCCTAATCTTTCTTTCTAAGATGCCTTCCCGAACTTATGGCACTCTTTTCAACGCTTGAGAACACTAAAAATAAAAGAACGAATATCATTTAAAAAAATAACACTTGAACCCGAAAAGGGCTTATGGAAATGATTATTATACTTGAATAAAACTTTCGCGTTATTGTACAGAGACAAAAATGCCAAGAGTATTCTGCGAAAAGCGCATTCCAACATGCTGCTTTCGTCGCTCGTATTCTAATAAGCAAAATAGACCGGATTCGAAGCGTGAAATTCCCGACATTAATTCCTGGACTATTACCAAGTTCAATTGTCGGTATTCATAATTGAGCGGATTCCTTTTTTACCCCACTTTTCAACAATGCTGTGACTATAATGAAGCCACATCGGCCTCAAAAGTAGGGCTTTCATTCAGTCCTCCTTTTAAATTAAAGCATCTACTTCTGCAAATTTCACACAATGGAAACGGTATACGTATATACTCTCTCTCTCTCTCTCTCTCTCTCTCTATATAGATATATATATATATATATATATATATATATATATATATATATATATATATATATATATATATATATATATATATATATATATATATATATATATATATATATATTATTAATGCTATATCATATAAAGAGCTAAACGTATTTTCAAACCTGAACAGTGAAAGTGACATGAATTTTGTATGGACGTTTTAAATATTCAGGAAAGATATTAACGGCCGACTGATGCTGCTTTCGCATATGCAAATTTTCCATGGGCTCTGGGAAATATTCATTCGACGTCGGATTCCTGAATGACGAAGGAAAAGGGAATAACAAAGAGAGAATACTTGAATAAGACAAACGCAAATCAGTCAAAGAGCGAAGGATGTCCCATTTTCTTAGTTCCAATACATATTTAACTGCAAATGAATTTTGGTGGCTGTGCTAAAGTACAATATATTATGGGTTAGAAATGTATCTTTTGAAAAATACCCATTGCAGTTCTCAAGCTTCTCTATATTATTTCTGATAGTATTAGGGTGAAGGGTAGGTCTCTTATAAATTGCTATTATTATGTTCGTTGAACACTTGATGGAGAGTACGTTTTAAAAAATATAATAACTAATAGACCTCAGTAAATAACAAGACCCACGGTAATGCTCCTGACGTCATCAGAAACTGAAAATGTAATGAAATATGCTTTTTCCTAAGTAAACGTCACATATTTGCTTCCCATTCTTAAACTATGTGGCGACGTTGACTGGGATCAAAAAATGGTATTTCGTGTTTTGCTCTCATACAATATCAGCTCGTGTCCAACTTCAGTTTTGAAAGCAGTAACTTATTACATACATGTACCTTCAGCATACACCCTTCTCACGATTGCATATGTCTTGCCATTCTTTCTACTCAGTGCAAAGCATAATATAACAACTTATTTGTTCCACTATCTCTCTTTCCACTTAAGAATTTTTTTCTTAAAAAAAACAAGTGTTTAAAATATCAAGCCCTTTCCAACCACAACTTTGTAAGAATTCCTTTCTATGTATACTGGAACTCTCTATACACCAAACACGCGATTCCTTTGATTGTTAATTGGATTCTCCTTGATATCACCATTCTTGAATGCTCTCTGAGAGCAATAAATACGTAGAGTCATAGTTTCCTGTGAAAATTCTTCCCTTTGTCCTTATTCCTGTTCAGTCTGGACCCACACAAAGACTCCGTACTGCTAATTTTTGTCCTACCACGTTCATAACACACTCAGTCTTACCGGTACAATGAATCTTACAAACATAATAATACTATTTTATCGATTCCCAAAGTCTGATAATTAGATTGATACACCTGCCCTAGCTCTACACATTTCAACTGCAATAGTACATTGTAACAGTCTCATTCTCATTCTCCTACAGGCTGTTATTACACCTTAGTTTCACTCGGTACCACCGTCCAGCTTTCTGTCAAAATAATGTATGTATATATATATATCTAATTATATATATATATATATATATATATGATATCTATATATATATCTATATATGTATATGTATTTATCTATATATTATATATATCTATATATCATATATATATATATATATATATTATATATATATATATATATGTATATATACATATAGTATATATATATGTATATATATATATATATATATATATATATATATATATATATATATATGTATATATATATATATATATATCTATATATATATATATCTATATATATATATATCTATATATATACATTTGAATTATGCGGTATATAAGACTTTGGCCAACTCGCCCGTCAGTATGAAATATAAAAAAAAATCATAAAAGTGAAGAATTTCAGTTCACGTTTGAATATTAAACTTGACTCACCACTCCGTGTAAAAGGAAAAAAATAATACATATCATTTTGTGTTAAATTCGCAAAAGGTGCTTTAATTGGATGAGCATTGAATAAACGCTCTTCTTTTGAGGTTCAAAACGCCTCATTATATTCGCAGTATAGCTAAAAAGAGAGAGAGAGAGAGGAAGAAAGCGGGTCTCAATATAATGAATACCGCGAACTGAACTGGAAATAGCGCGGGAATTCATGTTTGGGAAATTCATGCTCCAAATCCAGTCTCTCATATCATTTGCAGGGATAGTTTTAGTTCTGCTTAACGACTCTAAGCTTGTTAGAATAACAGCCACGGAATCAGCACGTTCGAATGGCCATTTCACGGTGATCGGCATTTTTTTTTTTATTTCCTCGCAATTATGACTGAATTTTGTGACGATGTGTTATGCAGGTCGTAAGTTGCGATGATTGCATATATGTACGTGGTGAGTATATATATATATATATATATATATATATAGATATATATATATATAGTATATATATATATATACTATATATATATATATATAGATATATATGTATTATATATATATAGATGATATATATTATATATATAGATATATATATAAATATAGAGATATATATGTACATATACATATAATATACAGACATATATATGTATGATATATATATATATATATATTATATATTAGATATAGATATATATCTATATACTATATAGATTATATATATAAATACATATATATAGTATATATATATATATATATATATATATCATATATATATATATATATATATATATATATATAGTATATACGATATATATATATAAAAACTATATATCTATATATATATATATATATTATATACTATATAATCCATATATATATATATTATTATACATATATATATATAAATATATATATAGTATATATATAAATATTATATCTATATATATATTACATATACATATTATATCTACAATATATGGATATATAGTATATATATATGATATGTATATTATATATATATATATGATATATATATACATATATATATATATATATATATTATATATATATCTATATATTATATAATATATATACGTATATATATATATATATATATATATATATATATATATATATATATACATACATATATATGTATATATATCTATATATTATATATACATACGTATATATATATATACTATATAATATATATATATATATATCATTCTATATATACATATTATATATATAGATTCTATATATATATATATATACGTGTGTGTGAGAGAGGACGTATGGGTAAAGTTTTTGTTATTCTAAAAAGGTGTAAAGGTGTTACTTGAATCAATAAATATTGTCTATGTATACCTACATTTGTGCACTTCATATGCATGATGATACAAATGATCGAATTCTACACACACTTGATGGTGTACCTAGCAGAAGAAGGTTGGCTACCAAAAATAAATATCTTCGGGAATACAAACGTAAGAAAAGAAATTAAAGCTACAGAAGTGATTGGAATAGGACTTTTATGAAGTCTCTTGCCCTCTGGGATTTTGAAGTCTTTTACCTAATTTCGCGTAGGTCATTCATAACATTCTTTCCTGACACCTATTCCATCCTACAGAATAGTTGATTCTATGTAGAGAAATAGATTTTATCTCTAGCATGAAATTAAAGATAAAAATGGTCGGTTATGTTGATAAATCTTGGGCATTTGCTTTTAATATTGTACATAAATTAGAGTAGTGATTCGGTGCCATGGAGATCAGTGAGATCTCCTGTAAATGTAATTTTGTTATTATTTTTTTTCCTGACACCTATTTCATCCTACAGACTAGTTGATTCTATATAGAGAAATAAATTTTACTTTTAGCATAGAATTAAAGACAAAAATGGTCGGTTATGTTGATAAATCTCGGCCGTTTGCTTATAATATTGTACAGAAATTAGAGTAGTGATTCGGTACAACGTAGCCAGCGAGAACTCCTGTAAATTTTATTATTCTTCTGATTTACCTTAGTGAATCATATTACAAATGGACATTATGAAGTTTACCTTACATCACTTTGAAAGTATTTTGATGTAGTATTTTTTTTAAAAAAACCCTTAAAGGTAAACATACTTGTACTTTTCTGTTCACGTGAGTGTCGTTCCCAAAGAATTTAAAATAGAGCCAATTGGTCCATATTCTCCAGAATAAAATCCTGTACCCTGCCTGCCCTGTGAATATATAAAAGTGTGAGCGTGTTTTTGTGTGTATATTTTTTCTACTTACATATCACATCGCCTGCCAGGCGGAAGCTGCACGGGACGAATATGCTTATCGATTTTCAGCTCAGCCATGAATATCAAATTCATCAAACCCACTGTGATACGAAGCGTGATTGGGGTGCGTATTACGCAAGTAAGAAGGACTGCCGAGGAGGAATATATATATATAAATATATATATATATATATAATATATATATATATATATATATATATATATATATATATATATATATATATATATATATATATATATATATATATATATATATATATATATATATATATATATATATATATATATATATATATATATATATATATATATATATATATATATATATACATGTATATATATATATATATATATATATATTATATATATATGTGTGTGTGTGGGTATATATATATAATATGTATATATATATCTATATATATATATATATATATATATATATATATATATATATATTATATATATATATATATATATATATATATATATCACCTGGCGACATTCCCTCGTGCTTGTGTGATATACGTACCTCAATCACGCCTCACATCACAGCGGGTTGATGAATTTGATATCCCTGCCTAATTCTTTGAAAGGAAAGGGGGGGAACAGATTTTAATTTTTACGAAAAAATCGTTAGTCCTCTATACAGTTACGGCCTTCATAGGGCTTTGATTGAATGATTGACGTTTGAAGTATTATTTGGACGGGGAAGTTCACTGTCCCTGATCAGTATATACGCGTCTCTATTCTTTTTCGGAAAGGAAGACAATTTTGGTCTTTTTCTGCTTCAATTTTTTTTTTGTATTTGTGAGGTATTCTTAAGTACGTGTTATGAATAAAGTTAGACGCTATTTCAGTTGAGTCTGGTTTTATTCAAAATTTTCTCTCTTTTCCTAATGATTCCTTTTTCTGAAGGGGATAAATCACGTGTTTTTCCTATAGAGAAAAAAGGTATATATGCTAAATATAATATATATATATATATATATATATATATATATATATTAGTTAATTGAATATATATATTATATATGTATCATAAAGTATATATTATTATATTATAATTATAAGGCAGTTATTATTTTATACTACCTTTAATATATATATGTGTTTAAAACCATACATGCACTGTACAATTGGTAAATTGATAAACTAACCCTCATGGTAATTAATTGACTGTAACTATCGGTGAAAGTATATATTAATTTATAGCGAAACAAATTTTAATCTATTGTTTTAATAATGTAATATTTATAATATTATATAGTATATATCTAATGTCATATAGATAATGCATTATTTGATAATATAATTCACAATTCTTATCCTAGTTTAAATATTATTTATTGATAATAAATTATAATTATATTATTTGTAATATTTTATTAGATTAAATATATATATCATTGAAGTAACAATGTAACCCTACTTAAACCTTTACTATATATTGGATATATACTTACTAATCATCTATTTAGTATAATATAAATAACATAATACTAATTATAGTATATACTATATATAAGATATACTACTAATAAATAGATATAATATATATAAATTTTAAATATATAATAAATTTATCTAAACAATGTCTATTGCGCAAATAAACTTTTGTGGAATTTTCTTTTGATAGTTCTGATATTAATAATTTATAATAAAATGATTTAATCGATACTTATCATTTATTTGATATTTTTAATTACATATTTATAATAAAGTAATTTTTTCGATATTTTTCTAAACGCTTCAACTTTAGAACTGCTTAATGTAAAATATTATTACTTCGCAAAAAATAATTACAAATTCAAATAATTTTTGCTAAGCCATGTCTTATTGCACAAATAAACTTTTGTGGAATTTTCTTTTTATCGTTCTGATACTAACAATTTATAACATAATAATTTATCTATATTAAAAAATTATTCGATATTTTCCTACATGCTTCAGGTTCAGAACTTTTCTTATTTAAAATAATATAACTTCACAAAAAATTATTACAAATTCAAATAAATTTATCTAGGACATGTCTAATTGCGCAAAAATAAACTTTTGTGGAATTTTTTGTTTTTATATGTTCTGATACTAATAATTTATAATAAAATAACTTATTTTACTAGAAATTATTCAATATTTTCCTACAAGATTCAAATTCAGAAATTTTTTTATCTAAAATATTATCACTTAAAAAAATAGTTACAAATTCAAATGGCTTTTTCTAAGCAATGTCCAATTGCGCAAATAAACTTTTGTGGAATTTTCTTTTGATAGTTCTGATACTAACTAATAATAAAAGAATTTATTCGATATTTATAATTCTATATTTATAACAAATTAATTTATTCGATATTTTGCTACACGCTTCAAATTTAGAACTTTTTTATGTAAAATATTACAACTTCACAAAAAAATAGTAACAAATTCAAATTTATCTAAGCCATGTCTAATTGTTCAAATAAACTTTTGTGGAATTTATTTCTACAGTTCTGATACTTACAATCTATAATAGAATAATTTATTTATTTCAAAAATTTATTCGATATTTTCCTACATACTTCAAGTTCAGAACTTTTCTTATTTAAAATATTATAACTTCACAAAAAATAGTTACAAATTCAAATAGACTTTTCTAAGCAATGTCCAATTGCGCAAATAAACTTTTGTGGAATTTTCTTTTGATAGTTCTGATACTAACTAATAATAAAAGAATTTATTCTATATTTATAATTCTATATTTATAACAAAATAATTTATTCGATATTTTGCTATACGCTTCAAATTTAGAACTTTTTTATGTAAAATATAACAACTTCACAAAAAATAGTTACAAATTCAAATAAATTTATGTAATCCATGTCTAATTCCGCAAAAATAAAAGTACCGCACAAACAATCCAAAATAAGAAACTAATACGAAACGACGGCAGACTAATCTAAAACGAGGTCGTGACAGCGGATTCTCTAAACCTCCATATTCGTCATAAAAGTAATAAAGATCAAATTCGGTCCCCGGACAGATATCCATCTCCCCAAACTGCCTTTTCGCACCTCCATCACAATTCATTCTCGTCCATTAGCCTTCCAGCCAGCGGAGAAAACCATTTTCCCAGACCGTGGACAGAATAGGCTTAACATACCCCTCCCCCCAAAAAAAAAAACTTTTTTAAAGGGAAAAATGCAATTTAGTGTAAGTGACTCTGTTGTTATTATTATTATTATTATTATTATTATATTATTATTATTATTATTATTATTATTATTATTATTATATTATTCAGAATATGCTCAACATATCAAAAAAACATTTTTAAAGGGAAAAGTGCAATTTAGTGTAAGCGACTCTGTTATTATTATTATTATTATTATTATTATTATTATTATTATTATTATTATTATTCTGTTAAAAAGAATGGCAGAATTAAGCGAGTTGATTTTATATATTGTTTTTTCTATTTCCTTACAATTCGCTTCTCAGGCTCAGCGATGTTTCTGAGTAACTGACCAATATTATATTGGGAATTTTCAAAAATCATAAATGCTGAAGGTAATCTTTTATTGGAACAGGATATAAGGTCCAGGTCAAGCAGGGGTCGTCGTCAGTGCTGGTATAATACCAGCACTGACGACGACCCCTGCTTGACCTGGACCTGATATCCTGTTCCAATAAAAGATTACCTTCAGCATTTATGATTTTTGAAAATTCCCAATATGAATATTGGTCAGTTACTCAGAAACATCGCTGAGCCTGAGAAGCGAATTGTAAGGAAAATAGAAAAAAAAAAAAACAATATATAAAATCAACTCGCTTAATTCTGCCATTCTTTTAACAGTATTTGCCTAAAAGAGGGTCTTCTACCAAAATATTTTATTATTATTATTATTATTATTATGATTATTATTATTATTATTATTATTATTATTATTATTATTATTCAGAAAACTTCATAAAACAGGATGCCCTCTACGTCCCATTATAGCTACTTGTAATTCGCCACAATCTGTTATGGCTGTGTGGTTAGCCGAACAGCTCAGCCCATTATTAGGCACCTTTTCTAATGCTCACTTACTTCATTCAAGTAACTTTATAGACAGGCTTAGGACACTGGGTAATGTAAGAGGAAAAATGATTAGCCTAGATGTTACGGCCCTTTGTCCTTACAAAATTAAAAGAACAGTCAGAAATTGGAAATGTTAACTTCCCTATTCCTACAGAACAGTTTTTAGACTTGATTCGTCTGTGTCTCATCCACAATATTTTCATTCAACAATGAAGGCTATAAACAAATATTTGGCGTAGCCATAGGTTCACCCTTATCCCCCATACTTGCAAATTTGTGCATGGAATTTGTAGAACTTGAAATCCTCTCCAAATGTGATCCAAATCTAAAACCACTCATTTGGGTAAGATACATCGACGATGTCTTCGTAATTTTCCAAGGTAATCAAATAGACTTCGAACAGTTTTTGAGATTTGTCAATAGCATACTACCTTCCATTCAATTTACAGTGGAATATGAAGCAGAAAATAAGCTGCCCTTTCTGGATGTTTTTGTATACCATGACCCTATTACATTTAGTTTTAAATTTAGTGTTTACAGAAAAGTGACTAATGCTGAAGCTTATGTCCACTTTTATTCTTTTTATAATAATGAAGTAAAGCAAAATATAATGATAAATTTCATTTAAGAGCCTTAAAAATATGTGATCCTGAATATATTGACAGCGAATTTCATCATATAAAAGAAGTTTTTGGAAAATTATGCTATCCAGAAAATTTCATAAATAATGCCTTCATTAAAGCCAAAAGGATTTTCTATATTAAAAGTCAATATGAATACAAAAAAGAATAAAAAAAGTATCTAACCTTACCATTTAATCCCAACTTATGAAATATTAGAAAAACAGTAAATGAAAAAGGTGAAGAAAAGGTCAACCTGGTCTTCGACTATAAGAATACACTTAAAGCCTGTCTCATGCAAAATAATAACTCCAACCAAAGCTTTAACAAAGAAATTGGTGTTTATGGAATACCTTGTCTGGATTGCGATAAGAAATATTACCGAGAAAGTGGGAGGGGACTACCAATCAGAATCAATGAACACAAAAGAGCTTATAATTTGCATGCTGAGAATAATCCACTAGTCTCACATAGTTTAAATGACGATCACCGCATAAATTGGAACGAGTCAAAAGTAATTTTCGATAGTAAGGATACAGGTATTAGAAGGTTAGTTGAAGGAGCAATTATTAACAAGGGTCTCTCTATGGAAGGCAATAAAGCCTTTAAGCAAGAAGTTTTTATTTTAAATGAAATAATTTGCTGTCAGTTTATAAGAGATTATAACAGGAAAGGTTGCATAGTAATAACACCAATAATCAAGCCACCTCTGATACTGCCGCTGCCTCATCTTATTTCGTTCAGGTAACAGAGACACATCCCGTGTCCCTTGTTGCAGGCGCCCAAGCTGCTATGGACAGCAGATCAAACGATTCAAGAGACGAACCGCCACTTCGAAGATCTAGGCGATTAGCTGGTTTGCCGTTGGAGAACGAGGGGATAACGTGAAGAGCCAACTACATCATCAAACAGGCTATTTGTAAACTAGTCAAAAAACAAAGTTTTTGTATGGTCACTGTTAATAATTGTATTCAGATTGACAAGGAGGACCGTGCAGGTCTTCGAAAGCTTTCTGCTGTGTATTTTAAATAACAAGATCAGACATATTATTGTGGATTTACTTTTCCATTATTAATATTATTATTATTATTATTATTATTATTATTATTATTATTATTATTATTATTATTATTATTATTATTATTATTATTCGGAATAGGCTTAACATACCAAAAAAACCGTTTCAAAGAGAAAAGTGCAATTTAGTGTAACTCTATTATTATTATTATTATTTTTTTTTTTTTTTTTTTTGCTCTATCACAGTCCTCCAATTCGACTGGGTGGTATTTATAGTGTGGGGTTCCGGGTTGCATCCTGCCTCCTTAGGAGTCCATCACTTTTCTTACTATGTGTGCCGTTTTCTAGGATCACACTCTTTGCATGAGTCCTGGAGCTACTTCAGCTCTATGCTTTTCTAGATTCCTTTTCAGGGATCTGGGATCGTGCCTAGTGCTCCTATGATTATGGGTAAACGATTTCCACTGCATATCCCTATCCTCTTATTTTCTATTTTCAGATCTTGATACTTATCCATTTTTTCCTCTCTCTTCTTCAACTCTGGTGTCCCATGGTATTGCGACATCAATGAGTGATACTTTCTTCTTGACTTTGTCAATCAAAGTCACGTCTGGCGTCTGTTTGCAACGTATCACCCTATCCGTTCTGATACCATAGTCCCCCAGAGGATCTTTGCCTGATCGTTTTCTATCACTCCTTCAGGTTGGTGCTCGTACCACTTATTACTGCAAGGCAGCTGATGTTTCTTGCACAGGCTCCAGTGGAGGGCCTTTTGCCACTGAATCATGCCTCTTTTTGTACTGGTTCTGTGCAAGTGCCGGACATTCACTTGCTATGTGGTTTATGGTTTCATTTTTCGTATTGCACTTTCTACATATGGGAGAGATGTTATTTCCGTCTATCGTTCTTTGAACATATCTGGTTCTTAGGGCCTGATCTTGTGCCGCTGTTTATCATTCCTTCAGTTTCCTTCTTTAGCTCTCCCCTCTGTAGCCATTGCAATTGTCATCGCTGGCTAGTTCTTTAGTCTGTCTCATGTATTGTCCGTGCATTGGTTTGTTGTGCCAGTCCTCTGTTTCTGTCTGTCTTTCTCCGTGTCTCTGTATATTTCTGGGTCTTCGTCTACTTTTTATTAGTCCTTCTTCCATGCACTCTTTAGCCACTCGTCTTCACTGGTTTCAGATATTGCCCCAGTGCTCTGTTTTCGATGTTGACGCAGTCCTCTATACTTAGTAGTCCTCTCCCTCCTTCCTTTCGTGTTATGTATAGTCTGTCTGTATTTGCTCTTAGGTGTAGTGTTTGTTGTATTGTCATATGTTTCCTGGTTTTCTGATCTATGCTGCGGAGTTCTGCCTTCGTCCATTCCACTATTCCTGCGCTGTATCTGATTATTATTATTATTATTATATTATCATTATTATTATTGTTATTATTATTCAGAATAGGCTTAACATAAAAAAACGTTTTTTTAAGGCGAAAATAGCAATTTAGTGTAAGTGAGTGATTGTTATTATTATTATTATTATTATTATTATTATTATTATTATTATTATTATTATTATATTGTATATGCTAGAAACAGACCCTCTTCGAAACATGATAACATCAGCCTAACCTTTAGCAAAAAAGAATAATGGACAGCTGCTTTTTAATACCAGAGTGCCAGAAAGACAGATCATAAGGAGAATTGAAAGACTTCTGTATAAAAGCCTTTATTTTCAATAAAATTTTATTTTTATTATTATTAATATATTATTATTATTATTATTATTATTATTATTATTATTATTATTATTATATTTTTATTATTATTATTATTATTATTATTATTATTATTATTATTATTATTATTATTATTATTATTATTATTATTATTATTAGCCTAAACTCGCATGAAATATAAAATAGTAAGACATCATATTTCTACAATACCTCTTCTTATCTTTTATGACTTGATTCTTTGCCTTTCTATTTAGGATTAGAGGACCATTAGATTACTTGTCCCCATTCATTTCAAAATACTTATTTGCAAAGGAATGTCAACAGTAAAGGGAACATCTGGAAACCACAAACTATATTAATTGACTATTGGAATTTTCT
>NC_061093.1:63455328-63467828 GCF_015104395.2 Macrobrachium nipponense | reverse complement strand
TTTTTTCGTTTTTACGGTAATCTCCAACGGGTTTGTACTAAACATGCCTCACAGATCGATACATACCGACTTAAAATACTTGGGGGGGTCACTATTTAGGAGAGACTCCATCTTTCTTCACATCTTTGGATGTCGTCGTTAAAGCAGAATCCATAAACGATTTGCCTTTCCCCTATCTTAAAGCATCATTACTTGAATTACATAGAAGGTAAAATTCATAAATAATTAGCATCACGACGACACAATAACCAATTTTTTATAGATCCCATATTTGTGAACTGGAAATCAATCCCTCCTACGAGGGTGTTGTACCCTCGTCATGTCATTTAGACACTAAGTATATAGTGCTATAATACAAGAAACTTTTGATAGATACCATATTTGTGAACTAGAAATCAATCCCTCCTACGAGGGTGCTGGACCCCCGTGACGTCATTTGGACAGCAAATATATAGTACAAGATTCTTAGTGTCCTCGTCCCATCTGCTTACCACAGTGCCAGGCTCCTGCATAGACAGAGATAAGATTGAAAAATATTTTCCACTCAAATTTTGACTTATTAAGCTCTTTCAAAGGTTCGTTCTTTCTCATTCTCTTAAGAAATGCGACAAATTTTACAATTGTCTTCGTTTTTAAATAATCTTTAGTGAGATGAAACAAATTACATGGATTGATAAAATTTTTGGAGATAACAGAAATCATTTTTAAAAATGTCTTCTTTTCTAAATAATCTTTAGTGATATAAGACAAAATACATGGATTGATAAAATTTTTGGAGATAGCAGAAACCATTTGAAGTGATATACGTTTTACAGTGTTTACCGCAGCGTAATAACCTACATACATAAAGGAGACCGAAGTTCATCAGCTCCATTCTCCAAAAAAACGATAGAATTATACAAGAAAAAGTCCCTCCCCCCCTCCCCCCTTAAATTAAAATTCTTTTTAAATCGAATTCCCGGGACCCCGGATAGCATTTTCCATATTCGGTTCTTATTAAAATTCAGAATTCTCATTTATCAGGAAATTTTCTTAATTTCGCACTGTCCCAAAACCCCGAAATAACGAATATGAAAGCTGCATTGAAAAAGAAAAATTCTTTTAGCCAATATATTAGCATTTCCATAATAATGGATTACAGGCCCCATGAATATTCATTTATGCAGATGAGGACGACGGCAACGTTTACACTGCAATAAGTACACTCGACTCCTAATTTCCTTTTATCTTCAAAATTGCTTTTTGGCGGAAAGTTCTGAAGCCCCTTTTTTTCTAACCGCGTTCGTGTTTGCGAGCGCTTCTATTTGCTGCGCAAATAAGTCCAAAATAAGTCGTAGCATTAGGAGCGGGGCAATTAACTCTCTACCGCGCAGCCCCTCACTGCAAATACCCGACTTCCAAAACGCGTCATTCTTCTATTTAGCGGCTAGGAAATGAGTTCAATATGGCCAGCAACACTTGAGCTAAGTGACCAATATGTATATTTATATACTTTTCCCCCCCACAAGTGTCTAACGTTATAGAGCATCCGTCATCCAGAACGCTTCCTGTCCAATTATCCTTTTCTCCGACTAGTTTTTTTACACGGCTTTCATCCATCACTTTCGCCGCCACCGCGACTTTCGCGTTAGTTCTCTAATGAACACCCGGTTCCATTATAATTTTTCACCCAGTGGCCAAATCGTCCATTTACTGCATATTCCTGTTATACCCAAGCCGGTTTCAGCAGAGTTTCTTTGATGCCATATCGAAATGCCTGGCAGTTTGCTCTAGTGAATTACTAGAGTCGTTCTTCAATACTTTTGAAATAGTAAGAGACGTTCTTCAATACTTTTGAAATAAATAATGAGTCGGATGAGAGCGGTGAATTTATGTTCTCATCTACGTCTGGTTTAACGGAAAAAAGGATTAGAAAGTTGAAGTAGAAAAAGAAGAAGAAGGGGAATGGTTCTTCTCACCTACGTCAATAGACATATCTCCTGAGGAGAATGTTTTAGGGGTTCAAGAAGAAAATGGGTAGGGAAAGAGGGCCAAAGCTTGTTACAGAGGATATAATACATCGAACTGACCGTTGAAACCTAATACCTATGTATCTCAAAATAAGGATAAAAAAAAAGTAGAACTGGAATTCAACATTTAACAGTTAGAAACTCTCACAATAACATCATAAGCGCCTCAGTGGCGTGGTTGGTATGGTGTTGGCGTCCCGCCTCGGTGGTCGCGGGTTCGATTCCCGACCATTCCATTGAGGAGTGAGAGATGTGTATTTCTGGTGATAGAAGTTCACTCTCGACGTGGTTCGGAAGTCACGTAAAGCCGTTGGTCCCGCTGCTGAATAACCATTGGTTCCATGCAACGTAAAAACACCATACAAACAATAACATCATTGCTTACCTTTCTAGTATTCAGCCCACATCATTTTTTTGGCCGACGTCATAACAATATCTTGATCTGACCCCGAGGTTGAAAACTGCAAGCATTTTACCTATTTGGATAATTAAGCTGCCGAAGAGTTAATCTGCAATGCAAATAGTTCATCGAATGCGGTGAACTTATTACCATCAACATTTCAATTCAGCATTGCTAATGATGCCTTGCCTTTACTCCCAGTTTAACTATGTGTTTGGAATTATTATAATGATGTCGCCATAACGAGCGGGTCATATGCTAATTGACGTTATGCTTATGAGTAGCTTAGAGTTTCCAAGCAAACTGTTTCAGTTGAAAGTCGTGTTACTTGTACAGATGACTACAAGAATAGTATGTATGCACGTACGTATGTATGTATTTATATGAATATGTATGTATGTATGTATGTATGTATGTATGTATGTATATATATATATATATATATATATATATATATATATATATATATATATTATATATATATATATATATATATATATATATGATTTATATATATATATATATATATATATATATATATATATATATATATATATATATATATATATATATATATATATATATACATATATATATATATATATATATATATATATATCTATATATATATATATATATAGATATATATATATATATATATATATATATATATATATATATATATATATATATATATATATATATATATATATATATATATATATATATATATATATATAATATATATATATATATATATATATATATATATATATATATATATATATATATATATATATATATATATATATATATATAATATATATATATATATATATATATCTATATATATATATATATATATATATATATATATATATATATATATATATATATATATATATAGATTATATATATATATATATATATATAGTTTATATATGTATATATATTTATATGATTTCATATAACTCACATCACAAAAGACTATTTTATTTTGTCATGGCTTCATGGTTAAATCCTGCCTAACAGACACGTGAATGGAATCGTATCAGTCTTACGCTCGCTTTGTAAGGATATTGAAGTCCCCTGCCGGCTGAATAATTCAGAACGAACGCGTGAACTCCTACTTCGATGACGGCAGGTATTTATCTGTTTATGAATGGGTGTAGCGGAACCGTGAGTTATGGATATCTTGTTCATCGAGACCCGTTGTCAAAGCGAGTCTCGGCCTTCCTCCTATTACCCTTCTATCTCGTCGTCTTCCTCCTCCTCCTCCTCCTCCTCCTCCTCCTCCTCTCCTGCCTCCGCCTCCTCCGCCTTGTTTGTAGAGACAAGGCGTACGTCACAGTTTATCAGATCACGTCTCACCTTAGGTCATGTACCGTGTCAGGCCATATCTCTATTACCACGGCCTGCCTCGTAATATGCAGATTCTCGTCTTGGAGCGATGCATCACGTTTTGGGTCTCGTAGCCGAGGAAAGCTGCCTGCTGCCCCGATATTTGCTTGTTTCTTACCAATTCGTGTTTACCCTGAGCTACTATCATTTTTTTCTTACTGTCATTAAAGTAACTAACGATAAATTTTTTATACATAAGATTATTCCATATTCATTTCCTTAAGACTTTTTTGTAGCTAAAAGGATATTTTCAAAAAATTGTTTTGAATAGCGACAGAAAGTGTCAAGAAAAGGATTATGGCATGATTTTGTTATGGAAAAAAAGTTGCGACGGTTAGTTACTTTAATGAGAGTTGTTTATGCTAAATAAAAAGTATATATTATATATATATATATATATATGATAATATATATATATATATATATATATATATATATATATATATATATATATATATATATATATATATATATATATATATATATATTATATATATATATATATATATATATATATATATATATCTATATGACATATGAGAGAGAGACACAGGGAGAGAGCTGCAGAGAGCCTTGTCAGGGAAAGTTACAATTCCTATTACTTTGTGCTGGAAATCCCGGTTTCAGCACTCTACTGGCATTGCCTTGCATATGTCCCTGTATAGTCTCTAAAATTGACGTGATTGGTGGTTCAGGTAATATAGATTAAAACCTGGGCCATTCTGACCGTTACTTTACACGGTCGTTTTAATTCTATTTTGCCTGAAAATATTGGTGATCATCTACGTACATAATGGCGCATATTTTCCTGCTTCAATGGCAGTGGTTTTACTTCTATTTTGCCTCTTTCTCTCAACTTACTTTTTACAAATTTTATAAAACTATGATTGGGAAAAACAACCTAGTACTGCAAATGGCTCGTAAACATTTATATAACCTCAACCACGAAAAATGGAAAGCTTAAAAATACGATAAGCAAAAGTTTTTTTTTTTATCCATTTTTATAATTCCAAAATTATATTGCCATACTAAATATCCAACTTTTATATAACCTTGACCACGAAAAATGGAAATCTTACAAAAAAGTATAAGCAAAAGTTTTATTTTATCCATTTTTATCACTCCAAAATTATATTGCCATACTTAATATCCAACTTTTATACAATCTTAATACTGAGCTGAAGAATGATCTTATTGGGGAATCTTTTAACTATATTGTATTACTGAAAAGATTCTGACATTAAAAATCATATGAAATGTTCTTACTGGGTAAGTCAATTAAAAATATCTCAAACTCCCACTGCCGACATCAGCAACAGTGGTACAATCAGCAGAAGTTAAACACAGTTGGGATTACTCACTATTTGGATGAGAGACGACATAACATTGCCACACGACGGCGTCGGCGTCTATGAGGTAGGGCAATACAGGAAGAAGCAGGAGGGATTGTACAAAATTATAAAGGGCAAGTAGTCAATGGAACTCGCCCCACCCCCTCCCCGCCTCGACCCCTAAGAGTAGATCCAACGTTGTTTAACTTCTCTGATTGAACCACTGGCCCATAAAACGTGATGAAGTCGACAGAGTAAGTTTAAGATATTTTTAAATATGACTTACCCAGTAACAACCAGTCTTCTTAAGAGGTAAACATAATAGACATACAAACTTACGTAACTGATGATAAGCCTGCTAGATTATTTTTTTCTTTTTTTACTCTTCTATTGCAACATTAAATTGCCTCCAGGTGTATATTTAACTTCATTATAATCTATATACATGCCTCTCGGAATTGCTAATGGAAGGCTGGAACTGTTGCAACTGAAAATCTTTTGGTAATAGCAGCCATTGCCTGATAAAAACTGTTTTTTTGTAAATTTTCTGGAGATGTTGAGGCTTTGGATTTTATTTCAACGCACTTTACATTTCGACACATTTGTTTTATCCTCTCTTGGTTCTCTTTCCAAAAGTGCAAGAGCTTATATTCTTATGTGTGCGAGTGTGCTTGCTCAGGCTTGCATGTGGATGTATGTGGGTGATGACCATGTTGAGAAATCAAGATAAGATGTTATGCAGTCTGAAGTTGCTGAAAGAGTCGCAGTCTCAACCTTGAAGCTGAACAAGAGACCTCAGTGTAGGAATGAGAGCAAAATGATCAAGGAGCCAGAAGGATATACGAATGGAAGCCATTAATGAAAGGAATGGGATATTTCAGATGAAAAGACTATGACAAAGAAGGTGTTGGTGGGGGGAAGGGTGAATCGGAACACACATAATTTTTACTTTTTGCAGTTATTGAAAATCCTGTCGATTTCATTTGTGGTACCTTGATGTAAGTGCAAAAAGGATTGTTATACAGACGTTGCATTCTGTTATCTTCGAGAATTAATGAAATGATTGATAAGTGAATAAAAATATCAGAACTTATTGGAAATTGTTTTAAATATGAATAGTGTAACTGGCAAACTTTCTGTGTGTACCTTGATGAAAGTGCAAGAAGGACTGTGATACAGACGATACACTCTGTTTTCTTTGTGAATGAATAAAATAATTGATGAGTGAATAAAAAAATATCAGAACTCATTTGGAATTGTTTTAAATATGAATACAGTGTAACTGGTAAACTTTCTGTGTGGTACTTTCATGAAAGTGCAAGAAGGACTGTAATACAGACGATGTACTTTGTTTTCTTCGTGAATGAGTAAAATAATTTGATGTGAATAAGAAGTATCGGAACTCATTTGAATGTTTTAATATTGAAATACAGTGTAACTAGTAAATTTTCTAATGGAGACACAGAGACGTCAAGACACTGGTCGTTGACCTTCGTTCAAAGCTGCTAATGACAACTGTCAGTTCATTGCATCGCTCGACCTAACATTCCAAGGAAAGAGCAGAAATGTGATGAGGGAAGCATGACCTAACTGGAGACGTGTCCTCTTGACACAGATGCCGACAAGAGAGAGAGAGAGAGAGGAGAGAGAGAGAGAGAGAGAGAGAGAGAGAGAGAGCTAAAACAAAGTGACGTTATCTGGTATGAGGAGTTGGAATTTTTTCTTTATTTTTAATCAATATAACATGCAGAATAAAATAATGCTTTAAATTGCTTGGAATATTTTATCGGCAAACCAAACTTAATATTATAAAGTGGCTTTTCATAAACATATGCATACCTAGAAGTGCAATATACATCCCGATCAACTTCATTGGCGAAATTTAATGCTTTATATAAACAAAATTTGACTTTATGTTTCCAGAGACATCGAGTACTAGACTAAGTTTAAATTCCGAGCATTAAATCTTGCGTTTTTTCATTCGTAGAGTAAGCTTATATAGATATATATATATATATATATATATATATATATATATATATATATATATATATATATATATATATATATACATATGTAATAAATACATTTTAGAATTACATAATCTGTAAATAAAAACCCATACCTGAGGTCATTGGCATTAGGAGGGTCCTACGTGACCATGGTAGATCTAGATTACGCTATGCGATGTCTGCAGTAGCCTGGTTTAGGTTTGTTTGATATGTCATCATGTTTTATATTGTCTACCTTTTTCAACACACCTTCCATGGGAAGCGGTTGACCTGTTAACCTACGCCAGAAACTTGTAACTTTCCGAGCCGGCGGACTACGTATGTTTTTTATGTGAATCGCTGAGATAGCTAATGTTTCGCTATCAACGTGATGCTCTAATATGGCAGTTCATTCCTATCGATCAAACGTAACGTCTCACGACCGACTGTCTCTCTTGTTTATGGAGTTACAGAATAAAGTTGTTGAACATTTTTCAACTTATCCGTTTGAATCATCTCCTTTAATTTAAGAAGAACCACTCTACTAAGATATCACATAGAAGAAAGAAGGAACCACAAATACTTACAAATGACAGTCGTAAGGAAAACAAACAGTCTTTCGCAAAAGCGAAAAGACTAAAATTTGGTGGCAGCTATTGACGAAGAATAAGATTAACAAGACCCATATCAGCCGACCGAAGAACTGCAATAACCAACTTCCACCTATAAATCAATACTAAACAGAGGAAACGGGATCTTCAATCAACGCAACATTTTATGAAGACGAAGATATGTCCTTCATCGAGAAGAATACAAGCATCAACATCGACGTTTGAGTGACTGTTGTCACATATCTCCGAGAATCAACACCGGACGAGAGCAGCATCGAACATCAACAGAAAGAAGAAAACACATAAAGAAAAACAATGCGCGATCACTAGCAAGGACGCAAAGAGTAGGCCAAGAGGAAGCACGCGAGGAAGGAGGCTGTGACGTCATCAATCTTGGACTTCTTCATGCAACGTGAGGCAGAGAGGAGACCGTGACGTCATCACGACTTCCGACGCGAAGACGACAGGAAACTGTGACGTCATCCCATGTCAACAATCCTTCAGCATATAATCCAGAGCTAAGTACAATTTTATCTATTCAGGTGTTTTTTCAGTGAAGTGTTGTTCTCAGGAGTCGATCGTCCAGTATTCTGGGGGTGAGTTGTTCGCCATCTTAATCTTCCTTCATTACAGAATCAATCTTCAAAACTACGAGTTCTCGCCCGCAGATTATTTTTTTTTCTCGTTGTTGCTAATCGTTTCTTTGCAGGAATTCTCCGTATAATATCTTTATCAAATTATCTGTATTTCTGTATCTTTTTGGGGGATTTTCCTATTACTTACAACACATCTATACAGTATATTGCATATGCGTTTACGTAGTGGTCGAGTGTACTCTTATAGATATTTTGATAGGACCGCAAGGAATAGAGTGATAAGAAAAAAGTCAAAAAGTGAACATGGCACTACTCCGCTGGCAACCCGAATATAGTGACTCTCGTGAGCGCGAGGTCAGCAATTGTCCCTTTTCAAGGTCGGGTCAATGGGTTCCTGCCCTCAATAAAATGTTGAGGCATGGATCTCATCTGTAGACGCTCATTTAAATGCAAAAAAGAAGCATCACAGACCCCCAGCTGTACAATTACAGGAAGCCAAAAGAAGCTTCAATAGACTTTGCTAAAAGAGACGCAAGTGCATATCTAAGGGGTGTTTGGGTTTTTCTTTCCAAGAGGCGACTACATGGGACGAGTTCAAAATCAGATTATGTGCCGTGTATGGGGGTGAAGAGGCTTTAGATGTAGTATTGGCATTGAGAAATATCCTTAACCAAGCCTCCATGACTCAGCTTAATGTTGTCGATGCGGGCGGCGCTAATTGCCGACCGGCTAAATGAATATCAAGTTAGTTTAAGTAACTCCGGGTGGGTTACGAGTGCCAGAATCGCTGTGAAAGATTTTATCCGTCTAATTTACCTCATGAGCATTACCGCAATGTTGCCTGAAGCTTTAGTGCGGTGTGACAAAAAATTGCAGCCCCAGCAGTACGGAATTAGATGTGTATAAACAAATAAAAAAACACAGTCTAATGTACCGACCTAGATCCTTCGCTCACTCAAGTTTTTGCAAAAATGAGAATAAGCCACACAAGTTAAACGTGGTACATAATAATAATCAAGTTGCAGGGATGTTTGTTATAACTGTAAACGACCAGGTCACATGATTTCAGACTGTCGGACGCGTTTTTTTTGTTCAATTCATAACAGTTCCACTCATTCATATAATCGTTGCTACTCGCGGAATCAACAGCAGAATCCTACAAATACGCAAACAGTTGCCAGTGCAAATAAAAAGAAGGGTCCTCAGTACTATAAAAGAAACAAGCAAACGGCAATGCTGCTCACAGCAGAAACAAAACAAATCGTGCTTCAGGTACCTCTGTTCCTGGGCCGTTCTAGCCAGAACTTGCAAGGTCAAGCGAATTTTCAAGGTGTGCTAAAACAAAGCAAATACCACGTAGTTCGCTCCAAGGGGGAGAGAGCGATGTTGGGTCATCATATCAACATCTTTTTGTATCAACTAATCAGTTTAATCATTTATCAGATCATTGTGAGGCAATCGATTCTCCTATGAAACACACGCGACGCCAATCCAAAAAATCTGTGCAGGTTCCCGTAGATTTGCAACAAATTCATGCAACTTATTAGTCAAGACGAGTTAACGACCAACCTTACATGCAGTAAATTTGGACCATAGTCATTTACTTTGTTCTTTGATTCTGGGTAGTCCACGTAATATCATGGATTAAGGACTCATCATTTACTCTTTTCAAACTTCCCTATAGAAGTCCGGAATAAGACTCTCGGGCATAAGAAATAATGAAGTAAATGTGGTAGGAGTAACTCATGTTCAGTACAAGGTCAGTAAGCGCACGTTTTCCGATACCTTTATCGTTGTACAAAACATTAATATGTATCCCGCAGTAATTATCGGATACCCGTCTATGGGCACTCAAAATATTATCTTAGCACCTGCAAAACGCGGCATGTATATCAAAGGAAAATTCTATAAGTCTTCTAATACCCTAAAATCAGTTTTAGATAATAAGGAGACAGACAGAATAGTCACTTATATCGAAGAACCGAACAATCACTTGTCTCATGAACCAAGAAATATACATGCGACCCAACAGAACTCTTGCTCGCCCGTAATATCAGCTTGCACGCAAACTCTCGAGCCGAACGTAACTTCGAACATATTAGTGCGTGTAAAGAAAACCTTGCCAGGATCTGAAATGTTAAAATCCTTTCCGAAACTCTGAAAACACACGGATTATCCGTCACACAAGCCACTTTCTACAGTCGGCTCACAACAACAATGTCACATCGAAGTCTGTAATCATTTGGAATACCACTTTAGTAATCCACAAAAATCAACATATCTTGGATGCGGAAGTTTATAAAACATCGCATTCTTACCGTAGCTGAGATAAATCACGCTCAATCAGTTGCGGATGAATTCCTTTTGCAATCTATAAAGAACAAAATCAATAAGGACATTCAAGAAGAAATTCAGCAGAAATTTTTGAATCTTTTAACTGAATATCATGATGTTTTATCCACTACGGATGGAACCTTAGAAAAACGGATGTCATCGAGCATCAAATAAGGCTCAAGGACAAAACGAAAGTAATCTATATACCTTCGTACCGACTTCCTATGAAATTTCAGAATGAGATAACTGAGGAAGTATGTAAAATGCTAAAAGAAGGAGTCATTAGGAAATCAAACAGCCCTTATAATTTTTTTTCCGTTATAGTATACCGAAAAAGATCGAACTTGGCGATATGCGTCGATTTCGTCGCTTAAATGAGGCAAAGGGAAAACAATCCCTGACCGATTCCCAGTACCATGTACCGATAGTCATTCTATCTCTACTAGGTCAGAACAAATATTTCACCAGCTTGGACCTACTAAAAGGCTTTCATTCATCAATTCCGTTGGAAGAAGAGAGTATCCCACCCATACACTGCCTTCAGCACAGCCCAGGGGGACATTATGAATTTTTGTGTGCCTTTTGGTTTAACGTTGTGCTCCTATAACTTTTTACTAGAATGATAAACATTGTGTTTGGAGACTTGTTAGGAGATATCCTACATGCCTACATGGACGACCTAGTAATCTTTTCCAATACCTTAGAAGAACATCTACGTAAATTAGAGTTAGTGCTACAAAGACTAAGGCAGCATAATTTAAGGGTAAAGATAAGTAGTGTGAATTTTTTTAAAAACAGAACTAGTCTATTTAGGTTTCACGGTGTCTAGTGAAGGTCTTAAAGTAGTCCATGATAAGGTATCGGCTATCCGTAACTTCGATACCTACTAACGTCAAGGGAATACAGCAATTTTTAGGCTGTAACGGTATATAGGAGGTTAATTAGGAACTACTCCATCATAGCCGCTCCCCTAACCGATCTTATGAGGGCGTAGATTTCATATGGTCTGAAAATCATCAACAGGTGTTCGATAAATTGAAAGATGAACTATGTAGTTCTCCTATCTTGAAATTTCCTGACTTCGGTAGGAATTCTTTATAGCAACAGACACCTCAGACCTAGGAGTAGGTGGGGTATTACTTCAACAATATGATAAACAGTTTTTCCCTATAGCTTTTTATTCACGTAAACTGAGACCTTCCGAAAGTAAATATGCAGTAATAGACAAGGAAGGGCTCGCTATTGTTAATTCACTCGTGCATTTTAAATTTATAATATCGGTTATCCCGTCAAGGTTTCTCACTGATCATAAGCCCTAACCGACTTCTTTAAAGGCTTTAGTCACAGCCTAAGCGAACTCGGTGGCACATGATCATCCAGGACTTTGCGCGAGGATCGGGTATTTACCTGGGAAAGCAAATATCATTGCTGACGCATTATCACGCAACCCCTCTTCATCTTGTACCGAGCCATTAGCTGAATTAATAGATATCTCAACCTCCACGCCCATTGTTAAAACTATATCTGAACAGGAAGATCTGGGCTGGAGTGCTGAACTATTACAGACGGAACAAAGAAAAGATCCGCAAATAGAAAAAAATCATCATTGCGTTAAACGGAAATCCGAAGGAAAAGGAATATATAAAGTATAAGCAGCAGAATTATATAATCAAAGATAATATCCTGTGTAGATCCGTGACGAGGAAAACCCGCAACACACCACAGTTGAATAACAACCAGGTGGTGGTACTATCTCACTCATACCCAATGTCTTAAAATGGTTGCATGAAAATCCACTGCATGGACACCCGGGTTATTCCCTATTGT
>NC_061093.1:63447574-63452574 GCF_015104395.2 Macrobrachium nipponense | reverse complement strand
TCATTGCATCCATTTACATAACAAATTCACCCTGACGTGCACTGAAGGATTCGTGGGGCTGCATGTCGGCAGTAATTCGTCGAAATGGAACTGATTTACTTTGTTGGATCTCCTACAAACTCGTATCCCAAGCTGCAAAGAAGTAAATCCGTAAAGTAAAGTTTACTTTACATAGAAACTTTACTCTAACTAGAAAAAATAAATAAATAAAATTGCAGTATTCGTATGATTGCTATTTTTATTTGTGCAGTTCTGCACTGTTTAATATATAAATATACGTGTGTATCACCAGGTGAGAAAAATTACATATTTATATTTTTTTGGTTCTGAAAATGTACTTCTCTTTAAAGACAACACACTCACACATACGCATACTATATATATATATATATATATATATATATATATATATATATATATATATATATATATATATATATATATATATATATATATGATGTATATATATATATATGTATATATATATATATATATATATATATATATATATATATATATATATATATATACATACATATATATATATATATATATATATATATATATATATATATATATATATATATATATATTACAATCTAGGCTACCTTAACAATCTGAATAACTAATTTCAATCTGAAATAAGTAATGCATAAGGATACGTCCTCTTATGCAACCTGTCTCGAACTAAGATCAAAGAGAAAGGCAATAAATCTAGTTAAGGCAGTCAAAAGAAACGGAATAATTTTATTACGAAAAATTAGGGATTTCACAGAGATGTAATATAAAAGTTGATAGACATATCTGCCCAGATAAGATATGAGAGAGAGAGAGAGAGAGCGAGAGATAGAGAGAGAGAGAGAGAGAGAGAGAGAGAGAGAGAGAGAAAGTTTGGGCATTAGAATTGTCTTCGAGCGGGATATTGTAAATGTAATCTCTCTCCTCTTCCGAAGTTCTATTAGATACGAAATCATCGAAGGCTTTGGGCAATCTTCAAAGGTTATGGTTCCCTTTGGACGAGACCTTATACAGATAGAGGAACCAAATAGTCTATAAACAGTTTTGCTGAATTTACATAAGCTAAATCCTAAATCCTGCCGAACATGGAACCCACGTTTGTGTGCGTAGGTTTAACCTGGAAGGGGAAAACCTTATAGTCAAACTTGAACTGGCTTTCGAATATGTTGTTGCTGTACTGATTTCACTATAATTTGTAAAGGGTACTCGTTTCTCGAGCATAGAAGAGCGAATAAGGAATTTAATTTTGTGGTTATGGTTGATTTCATAATAATTTCCATGTACAATTTATATATCTGTCCGTGTATCAGTCTATCAAGTACATGACAGCAAAATAAAAAGACACTATTTAGAGGTTTTAGAATCCAGCAGCGAAGCAGCTATATAATAATAATAATAATAATAATAATAATAATAATAATAATAATAATAATAATAATAATAATAATAATAATAATAATAATAATAATCTGGTATCTAAGATATTTCTATGCTAACCTTACCTGTTATTCGATAAATCTTTTGTCTTACTTTCTCCTCCAAGAGTCATATAATTCTACTAATTTAATTTGAGATTTTATATATTTAGCAGCAGGGCATTCCAATAGCAGCCTGCTAATCTTTAAACTTCTCACTCAGAGAATATCTTTAATCAGGCCTAACAATACACATTGTTCATTTTATGATAGTTGTTAATTTTATTTAACGTAAAACTAAAACTGGTGCAGTAAATACTCTTTTGTCGTCTTGATGAACTTAACATTATAAAAACAGTATCAATTACATTACACGTAATACACTGCTATATGTATCCCATTTGTGATAGTTATTTTTATTTAACGTAAAACTAAAACTGGTGCGTAAATACTCTTTTGTCGTCTTGATGAACTTAACATTATAAAAACAGTATCAATTACATTACACGTAATACACTGCTATATGTATCCCATTATGATAGTTGTTATTTTTATTTAACGTAAAACCAAGATTGATACAAAAAATACTCTTTTGTGTTTTTTTTGGTGAACTTAACAGTATAAAAGCAGTATCAATTACATTACACGTAATACACTGCTATATTTATGCCATTTGTAATACAAGTATTGAAGAAATCAACTTAGTAACCTGGAAGAATAAAAAAAAAAAGGAAAGGGGAAAAAATTCGGGAACAACAAAACATTGAGAAATGGAATAAAACTTTTCGGTGCATTAAGCATTTCAAACTTTGTTCGCGCCTTGTGTCCAAGTTTTATTAAAACATTTTTACCCTAAAGGGATCGAGCAAAACAAAGCTTTTCTCGGCCCAAGGTTGGCTCGAAATTTTCCATTGTTTTCTCCGGTTTCCGGATGCAGAAGAAAGATGCTTTATTTATTTTTTTTTTTCACAGAATTGGTCTTTGTAGATTGCACATATGGTCAGCTTTTCGACTTGATGCTTGATGGTCGGGTGTCTACGGGTTTATGTGTCGTTCTTGCTAGTGGTAGGGAAATCAGTCCCATCTATCTCTGTAATTCAGTACACAAAGTTTTATGTTAGTGCGTATATGTATGTATGTATGTATGTATGTATGCAGCAACTCCGTTGCTTATTTTTCCTTCGTGGCTTATACCTTTATTTATGGATTTATCACGTTCCAAACTTTCGTGATTCAGGTTATACATATATATATATATATATATATATATATATATATATATATATATATATATATATATAGTATATATATATATATATATATATATATATATATATTTATATATATATATATATGTGTGTGTGTGTGTGTGTGTGTGTGTGTGTGTGTGTGCTTCGCCTGGTAGCTAACGTTCGAAATCTACTGGAACGAAACACTTATTCAATTATAATTCCCCTTGGGTGTAAGTTATTCCCACGGAATACTCAGTTCGGTATAACAACCACAATTGTCGTTTAATACCTGTGATCATAAAAACGCCAAAGTATGATTATTATTGGTTTCAGCAACAGAAAAAAATATGCATACGTCCCTAGTATACATGGACAGTTCTGGTGCCACCATTCAGTGAGAAAAATAATGTATTTTATTGTTGTGGGATATTACAAAAGTAAAAAAGTAATGATAATAAAAAAAACATTTATCAAAATGAAATAAAAAATAAAAAATAATTTTTTGAGACACACCAGGATTGTCTTGCAATGAATCAATCATGTCTAAAAAAAAGATAAAACATGCATTTATTAAAATGAAATAAAAAGCAGAAAATAATTTTTGAGACACACCAGGATTGTCTAGCAATGAATCAATCATGTCTAAAAAAATAAAAAATAAAACACGCATTTATTGAAATGAAATAAAAAGAAGAAAATATTTTTTTGAGACACATCAGGATTGTCTTGCAATGAATCAATCATGTCAACAACAACAACAAAAAAACTCTCATTTATTAATTGAAATAAAAAGCATAAAATATTTTTTTTAAACACACCAGGACTGTCTCGTAATGAATCAATCATGTCTACCAATATAAAAGCGCATATTTCATTTTAGATAGGGCGATCCTGTCTCCAAAGCCCATAAAAGGAGCTAAGAGACTCGACTCTTCTGATATGTCTGCGTTGTAGCTAGTGAGAAAGTAACCAACAACTACTTCCTGATAGCCCAGATCATTAATCTTGCCTGTTTTCTATCCCGTAGTGATGTGAACACTTGCCATCCCCTCTGCCAGAGTTAAGTCTTGCTTAGTTGATTAAAGAAACTACGTCACTGACCATTATGGGATCTCGGCATTCATAAAACAGAGCGGGGTTGGGGGTAGGGGTGGGGGTGGGGGGGGGGGAAATAATTACAGAATGTCAATACGTTCTTTAATGGAAAGTCAAGAGATCTTAGAGTACATTCAATCATCATTTTATCGACTTATATCATATTTATTTTGATGTTGCCTTGATATTTATAAGATTAAATACTGCAAGGAATTTGAAGCAGGTATATAAAGTACAAAAGGCGATATCCTGCTATAACGATTATATTCTATACTGTTAGTGTTACTTAAGTCATAATGACAGAGAAATGTGTGCTTTGTAAAAATAAAGCACACATTACTCTGACATATAATTAAGCCTGATGCAACAATATCAATAACGCATATAATCTTTACAGCAGGTATTGCCTTTTTGTATTTCATGTACCTGCTTAGAATTCCTTGCAACCTTTAATTGCATAAATATCAGAATAAACATCAGAATAAATTTGATATCATTTGTTAAAATGTAAAACGGCATGTTTAAACGAAACACAATTTATTAAGGTAAAAATTCAGTTCTCTTATAAGCGCGTATTGAAACGCTTTGACATATTCAGTTTAATATTTGCAAGCACTGAAAATAAATTTTGAAATTTGCTTTGAATCACAGATTAAGTGGCTATTTGCATGGAGTTTCTATTTGAATGGATCTGTCTCACAATGGGATTGATTCTCCGGCCTTTGTTGGAACAAGAAAGGAATCGTGAGCTGCTAAATTCTACAAAGTCTAGGAATGGTTTCACGTAACCTTCCCGGAATGTGCAGAAAAGCCATTCACAAAAATCGCGAATCCACAATATAATACCTGCATTGTTTCCTGAATCGTGATACAAGCGATGAACTACAGAAGTTAGTTGGAATTAATATTCATGAGGGCTTATAAGTATGCTTGAGCAGTTCCACTAAAATGAAATACCCAATTTGCAAATGGTTATTTTTCCACATAGCGATTCACTTTGCCTTTGCGGTACATGCCAATTTATGCAAAACATGTTTGAATGAGTAGAACTTAGAAACATAGGACAAAATAGGTGCTTCAGAAATGCATGTTCCCTTCTCTCGTTTAAGTAATTTAATACAAAGGTTTACCTTAAAATAATGAAATAAAGTATGAATAACATTTATACTTGATTCAACTTCGTTGATAGAAACCCAAGAGTTTATAACGAAATACGAGATAAATATTAATGTCATAAACA
>NC_061093.1:63437574-63442574 GCF_015104395.2 Macrobrachium nipponense | reverse complement strand
TCGTTCGCTTTGCGTTCGTCCTCAAATACATTTCATGAATGCAGGTTGAATCATCAGCGCCATTAGTTGTTAACATAAATTTGGAGCATTCGTTATTCGATTAAATAAAAGATTGTAGTTTGTTTAAGGATGCATGGCAATGAAGTTCCGTTATACACAAATATTTACTATCAACTTTGGACAGAAAGGCGATAAAAATTTCGATGTAGCTGGCTAGAACATTTATCGGCCTGTTCAGGAAATACTCCGCTGATGTTACATAAAGTACTAAAAAAATGTAAATAATAGAAGCCATTTTTTCTCAAGCGTCATCTGTTCTGGAAAGTTTTCTTTATTGTCAGAGGAACTTTCGAAAAAGTTGAAGATGGTCCCTTATTTATGAAAACGCTCTCTCTCTTTTCTCTCTATCTCTCTCTCTCTCTCTTCATAAGAAAAGGGTGAACACGAAGAAAAATAGTATACTGAATAATACACGTTCAAGAAGGTTTAATATTTGGTAGTTTGTATATCCTTTAAATTTGGGGCGACATCTGACAACCAGTTAAGACGAGTAGCTAAGGAGTGCATGGAAAGCAGGACTGATAAAAGTAGACGAAGACCCAGAAATAGACAGACAGGAGATTGGCAAACAGAAAGAAGGAATTATGAGGAAATATTAAAGAAAAACATCATAAAAACTTAAAGTGTTGACACGGGGAAGTATTGGAGATTGCATTGTAATTCAATTTTTCTGCAGGAAAAAGAAACCCCAAATGTTTGAAGGAAGAAAAAAAGGTACATTTTCATTTCAGTGGACATTTCTCATGTCTTCATTGGCTGGAATCTCTCGGGAAATATGTATTTTCGTTTTTACCTTCCTTTTGCATTTCTTCTTTTCCGCGGCGGTTGAGATTGGACTGCAATCTCTTGAAGTGAATGTTGCAGCCATGACGGGGGAAAAAAAGTTTATTCCGGAACCTGTCTTTCGCCTTGTGTGTTCTTGGGATTGATTTTCAGGCTGATGTCATACATCTACCGTAATTCAGACATGCTATCATGACAGTCATAAAGGGATTGTTTATTAATACTTAACTTTTCCATTTTTCACTTTTTTTTGTGGTGGTTTGGGGGGTGGGTGGGATGGATGGATGTGGTGGTAAAAGCAACCAATACATTAAACGAAGGATCCTACTTGACGTGATAATGAGACTTGAAAGGTCCAAAATAAATCAATCAATCAATCAATCAATCAATCAATCAGTCAATCAATCAATCAATCAATCAATCAATCAATCAAAAAAAAATACGGAAGAAAGTGTATTCATAAAAGGTTGAAACGTCATGGCAATTAAATTAAAAAGATGTCGATTCAATTACATTTCAGTACAGGCAGGAAAATTGGTCTATTCGCTCCCAACTTACGCAAGCAGGTGCTTTCATGTTTCAGCACCTTTCGTTGTGTGAGAATGAATAGTAATGAACCTTAGCTGTAAGAGGAAAATAGTTGGCCAGTCGCGTTGCGTGTGATATTATCATGATTTTCAAGTACATAAAGCAGAGAAAGCAATAAGACTATAAACAATATCACTTCTGTTCAGTAACCTCATTCATTGTTCACTACATCAATTTTAGTGTTGTACTTTTAAAACTCTTATCACAAAATGTCTACAACTGGTTGAGAAATCGATCCAGGCAAAATTTATTTATGCAAGAACCCTATTCTTACTTTAAGAAGTAATGCTAAGCAATAAGTGTATGAACAATATCACTTCTTTTCAGTAATCTCATTATTTACTAGATCATTTTTAGTTTTTATACCTTTAGGATTCTTATTACAACAAGTTTGGTTGAGCAATTGAACCAGGCAAAATTTATTTATGCAAGAATCCGCCTTACAATTACATTATTCTTATTCGAATGAGTAATGCTGAATAACGTGCAAAAATAGAGTGCATCGCAATATCGCAAGTAAAGCAGAGAGGGGAAGTGAACTAAACAGCAACATTTAAAGTCGAAGACTTACATCATGGCTGTGCCGAAAGAATGAAGGAGACTAGCTCCGCAAACATCTTAATGTACTTCCGACATATAAGGAAATGAAAAGCATTTTTCTTCTTACAACATGGGGGAGATAATATATATACATTTATACATCCCCTAAAATGAGCTATTGTTCTTCTCAATAGCGGACCGAGCGAGCAACGACATTGACGGAGGAGGGCCCTTCAACAACTCTTACATGGGCCAATTATTTTGGGGAAGTAAACAACTCTTTTCCTACAGATGCCGATGTATATAATCACTCTTCGTCCATTAGTCTTCGTGTTGCTGTTATCTGTGTGTGTGTGTGTGTGCGTGTGTGTGTCTCTCTCTCTCTCTGTCTCCATATACAGACGCAAACACACACACACACACACACACACACACACACATATATATATATATATATATATATAGTATATATATATATAATATTATATATATATATATATATATATATACCTAAACCTGAAAGAAATCCAAACGCATAAACAAAAAAATTCCACGTAGATCTCCTATGAATATGGAGTCCTCTGTTATTTATTGAACTATCGTCTTTATTACCCCCAATTGTCAATAACTCAGTAATTATTTTTTTACTATCCATTCACAGGTAAATGAAGCGAGTTAATTAAGCGCTTCAATATTTGTAAGGGTCGACATATTATATTAATAAGTCCAATATTACATCTGTATGAAGCTATCCTCTGAAAGTCCATGATGACACAGATTTCGTGTGTGTATTGCCTATATCCACCAATATCCCCTCTGCTGTGTAAAATGAATTACTTCCCAAAAAATTCATTTGATTGGCGATCTGATGCTTTTGTTAAAACGGGAGGAATTCCAATCCAAACTGATATGTTGTTCTGATACTTCGAACTCACGACGTGTATTCAACCTGTCATGGCATTTTACTCCATGTCCTTTACAAACGCTGCGGAAATAAGTTTTTTGGTAGTTCTCTAGTTTGATTGATTTACGTTTGATTGTTAATTTTATACTATTTATATAAAAATGGTGAAGAATTTTAAGTAAGGATGTATATGTTCTTGAATGTTAGCGGTAGTTTAATTAATACACACTCTCAGGTCCAAACTGGACGATCCAGTTTATGTACGATAAGGTCTTGGTCATTTATTCCTCGATGAACAGTTGCTGAGTTAAACGCATCGAAAGTTACCACAAAATGCTCTCTAATTTTACCCCTGTATTTTTCATTATCGCTCAAGTGGTAGCATTGGAAAGCTGAAAATTTATTCTAGCCTATATTAAAAGTTCTTAGAAATAAGATAACAACTGCTACCCTTTTAAACATGACCAAAAATATTCTCCTCCTCTGTTTTCAAATACCGATATATATATCCAACTGCTAGTCGTCTTTTGATTTATCTTTAGCTTTCCATGAAAACGAATATGAGCTACAAATAACATCAACCACTGTAAGAAGTTGTTATGTAACTATACGTCTCTTTTACCCCGTAGTCTTCAGTCAACTTTATTCTAAGTGGCTATAGTTCATTATAGTTCATAACCCGTGAACTATTTATTAGCATTGCATGTTTATTTCGATATGTTCAACAAAGATTATCTCTCTCTCTCTCTCTCTCTCTCTCTCTCTCTCTCTCTCTCTCTTCTCTCTCTTTCTATATATATATATATTTATATATATATATAAAATATATATATATATATATATATACATATATCTATATTATATAATATATATATAGATATATGTATATATATATATATATATATATATCTATATATATATAATATATATATATATATATATCTTATATTCAGCTTGTGCCCCCATTAAATGATCAGACTTCTTCCACCGTTCTATATATAGCATAGTTGACTTCCTCCTTTCCAAACCAGACAACGTCACTCAGTTTTTTTAACTCCATAGAGATAGGTACTAACTTAAGCATTCTTCACTTTTTAATTTTTTTATATATATTTGTTTTTAGTTCAGTTTTTAAAGGCCTATGACAGAGTGCCAAGGCAAGAAATATGGAGATGTTTGAGGGAGAAGATGGTGCCGGAAAAGTATGTCAGAGTTATTCAGATGTACAGGAATGTGTATACTAGAGTGAGGAGTAGTGTTGGTGAGACGGATGGATTTGAGATAGGAGTTGGATTACACCAGGGGTCAGCACTTAGCCCATTCATCTTTAACATCGTGATGGATGTAATGACCAGGGATGTTAGAGAAGCAGTGCCATGGTGCATATTATACGCGGATGACATTGTGTTGTGTTCAGAGGGGAAGGAGGAGTTGGAGGTGGGGAGGTTTGGAGAGTGGAGAGCAGCCACTTGAGGAGAGAGGAATGAGAATAAGCAGATCAAAAACCGAATATATGTGTTCTAGTATTACTGAGGACGGTGGGAAGGTAGCATAAAAAGATTGGGGTGGGGAAGAAATAAAGAAAGTACAGAAATTCAAGTACTTAGGGTCCGTATTGGAGGATAGTGGAAGCATGGACCAAGAGGTGAGACACCGAATTCAGGCAGGATGGAATAACTGGAGGTCTGCATCAGGGGTACTCTGTGACAAGAAGGTCCCTCTGAAATTGAAAGGAAAGTTCCATAGGACGGTGGTCAGACCAGCAATGTTATATGGAACAGAAACGGCAAGTATGAGGAAAACAGAGGAGAAGAAGATGGATGTAGCAGAAATGAGAATGTTGAGATGGATGTCGGGAGTAACAAGGGAAGATAGGATTAGAAATGAGTATATAAGAGGATCAACAAAGGTAGCTGAAATATCGAAGAAAATACAGGAAGGAAGGCTTCGATGGTATGGACACCTGTTACGAAGGGAGGAACGTCATGTTGGAAGACATACGATGGAAATGGAAGTGCGGGGTAGAAGGAAGAAGGGAAGACCAAGAAAAAGATGGCGTGATTGTGTAAGGGAAGATATGGAATGGAAAAGTATAAATGAGAACGAGGCACAAGACAGAAATCGA
>NC_061093.1:63410074-63427574 GCF_015104395.2 Macrobrachium nipponense | reverse complement strand
TATAATTACAATTACAAATATAAATATATGGGTAACACGGAAGTAACATCAAATTTTCCAATTTCAGTAACGGAAGCTAGATAGAATTCACATTTAATTTCTTAATCTGACATTTATATATCTCATAACTTTCATCATTTATCATAGTTACGCCTCTCTTTCAACTAGAGTATTGCCAAAAACAATAATAAAATAAATAGATATATTTCATTATATCGATGCGAAATTTTACATTGAGTGTATTGGAAAATGCAGCTTTTGTTGCGTAATGTCGACATTATCACACATTATATAATTAGAAATGGAAATATAAATATCTGGGAAACACGGAAGTAACATCACATTTTCCAATTTCAGTATCGGAAAGTAAATAGAATTCACATTTTTTTTTCTTCTTAATCTATCATTTCAATATCTCATAACTTTAATCGTTTATCATAGTTACGTCTCTCTTTTAGCTGGAGTATTGCCCCAAAAAAGGGCGAAAAAAGTAATAAAGAGAATATTTCGCCTAGAGAGAAATAGAATTGGAATTTCCAATATCACTGGCATTTTTCATATTTGCCATCGACAATGGCATAATTCCCGAAAGAAAACACTACTAGGGATCCTGTCTCTTTTTTCCCGGACTAGCTTCAATATTTGAGTCATTTTTTTTTTTAATCGCAACTGGATATACAATTCAGAGAGAGAAAAAAAAAACGACGAAACAACACAAATAGATGTGTGCGTTTCGTTTTCCGGGGGAAATGCATTACTGTGATTACAGGTTTATTGTGATCTTCCAGCGGGAGTCATTAATGGGGACTGATGTAGCGTTAGTTTTGATGGGATGAAGAAGAAGAGTGATTATCAGAGGTAAAAATAGCGGTGAGTTGCGTTGTTTTTGATTAGTGCAGTTATCAGGAAAATAATTAGCAAACAAGAAGTATGAGGTGGGCGCTGTTGGTTTATTTTAAAAACAATACACATAGTCACACATATCCGAGCAAACGTTATACATATATATGTACATACATACATACAGATTCAGACAAACATATATAAACATAATATATATATATATATATATATATATATATAATATATATATATATATATATATATATATATATATATATATATATAAGGTAAAAAGGAGGAATTTACAGATTCATCATATTTAACTTCCCATGGAGACAGAGTTCGAGCGACAACCTAGAGAAAGCTGATAAATCTTTTCTGGGATGGTTTGACACTAAGATGCTTACTTAAGCAGGTCAATTTTCCTTCTGTGGGTATGTGAGTTCGAGAGGGCTTGTTCAAGGTGCCTTTGAAAACTGGCTGTGACCAGTTATTTGGGGCATTGACGAAGAGTGTGAATTCATGTGTACGTGTACGAACTATGTCCATTCTTAATGGCATGGTACAGCCAAGAACTAGGGAGACAGCTACGGGAGAAAAGGCAGAATGCTGGGATAGCTCTGCGAAAGTTATATTTGTTAAAGTGTGGATTTTCCAGGCTGCAATGGGTGAGTTATTATGATTTAACCAAAGGGATGGCTTGTTGTCTATTTGACATTTTGTAAAGATGTTCTATTTCATTTAATATTTTGATTTTGCCTTTATAATTGTGTGTGCTCACTAGTGTGTTCTGTCTTTTAAACAGGCGGTTCTAGTGAGGGGACCGAGTGTCCTAGTGAGCGGGCCGAGTGTCCTAGTGGACTGAGTGTCCTAGTGGAGGGAACTATAATATTTTGGAGAAGAGATAATTGGTGTGACTTATTACTGATTAAGACATTTAAATACCGGGGGGTTGTCTGTGAGAGTTGAACTATTATCATTCCATTAATTATCCTGTAAGAACCTGAGTTATTCAACTAGTGCTTTGCCTTGAATAAACGTATATATTTTTGTAACTCCGACTCTGATTTGGTGACCTTAGATAATGGAGAGAGAGAGAGAGAGAGAGAGAGAGAGAGACTGAGTGTAACCAGTTCGCCTTACGCTATGGCTAAAAGCATACCAAATATTAAAATAGCAGGGGGCGACGTCCTTTGCTGTTAATATATATATATATATATATATATATATATATATATATATATATATATATATATATATATATATATATATATATCATATATATATATATATATATATATATATATATATATATATATATATATATATACATAATAATAATAATAATAATAATAAAGGAACCCACAAAACGCCAAAGTAAAGAGAGAAAATACTTTGTATATTTTGGCGTTTTCATGGACGCTTTTTATTAGAAGGAATTCTGTTGCAACAGAACATTTTTACCAGTTGTATATATAAATATATATATACGTATACATGGTATATATTCTTATCAGTATGTATACATATACTAATTTATTATTCATTCATCTATATACCTGTTTATTTATTTATTCATTTATTCATTTATTTATGTGTGCGTGTGAATGAATGTTCTTGCAGATATACATGAAAATAGGACAAATCTGACATTATACCATTTTGATTTATTAATATCGGACTCCGTTAATACGAATTTTCGCGAAAGTAAAAACCACACTTATGAAAATGTTATAGGGAGGATATATTCGTAACTGCATTCACGAAAAACAACTCTTCGTTTCCTCTCTTTCTCTCCATTCCAGATTCAGAAATACCACAAAGCGGCGTGGTTGGTATAGCCTTTGGCTGCCACCTCCGTGGTCGCGAGTTCGGTTCTCAGGCATTCCATTGAGGGGGTCAGAGATGTATATTTCTGGTGATAGAAGTTCACCCTCGACGTGGTTTTGAAGTCACGTAAAGCCGTTGGTTGGTACCGTTGCTGAATAACCACTGGTTCCATGCAAAGTAAAAACACAATATGAAACAAACAAACAAGAAATACCTACAGCATGGTTCACATACATTGCTAACATCGATTTTCGTTCCTGTGCAGCGTTAACGGGCCACTGAATATTGCATTTACACTTTTATCACTGGGGCAAGAACTCACTTCGCAGCCATTGCATATTTAAACACAGTGGTGGAACTCATGAATCATAAAGAAACAAGACCCTCATAAAGTATACATTGGTAGATTTCAGTGTCAGCACAAAATTTGCAGTACATTATTATCTTCCCTAGATATCTTATACGTTTTATTTATTGGTTACGACATTTGCAGCCATTAAATAGTAGATTTATTGACTTTCAAGTGAAATAGACATACCTACACACAGACAGAAGACAGAAAACATACTCTCTCTCTCTCTCTCTCTCTCTCTCTCTCTCTCTCTCTCTCTCTCTCTCTCTCTCTCTCTCTTGTTGTCATTTGAAATTCCAACTTTTATAAAATTGATGTGATGTAACTGGATGGAATTTGTGCTACGCACACGCACACACACGAACAAAAAGTTTCACATCTACATAGTCTGCTTAATCCTTTCGTTTTTATTATTATTATTATTATTATTATTATTATTATTATTATTATTATTATTATTATTATTATTATTATTATTATTATTATTATTATTATTAAGTAAATGAAAACTGGTCAAATGGAACACGCTCTCTTGGGCCACTGACTTGAAATTCAAACTTCCAAAGAATCTAGTGTTCATTAGAAAGAAATAAAAGGAAGTAAAGGAAATGCAGAAAGCAGAGATACCAGTTATTAAAAAAAAATTGATAAATACAAAGCCATGTATTTTTGTTATAATTGCGTGTGCGAGCGCACGCCTACACAAACATATATAACCTAATAGGAATTATTTATATTTCAATCTTATCTATTGTTTACTTTTGCCTTGTGTTCTTGTTATAATTGCGCGCGCGAGTGCACACCTACACAAACATATACAACTTAATAGGAATGATTTATATTTCAATCATATCTATTGTTTTCTATTTGATAGACTATGCCAGTAAGCTTCGTGTGCACCTGCTATGAAAACGATCATTTTAGTTAAAATTCCAAAGTTCAGAATAAAAAAAAAGACGGAATTGGTCTGCGGCTGGATCCAACCACTGACAGGGTTACGTGGAAAAGATCCCAGAGTGAATCTTTCGGGATTTTTGGATCTTTTCAAAGGCAATCACGAGATGAAGTCTTCAGCAGTGGCAGCAGCAGCACCACCAGCACACTGCCAGCAGCAGAGAAAGAATAAGAAGAAAAAGAAGATAGGGAGAAGAGCAGAAAGATTTAAAGAAAAAAAAACCGTATGAGGAAAGAGCAAATCTTCATAGGCTGACATTTGCTGCCTTATATTTAGATTCATTTCTGTTTTAGAATCAATATGGGCCACACCTGTACAATTAGAAAAAGCAAAAAAAAAAAAAAAATAATAGAAAACGAGGAAGAGAAGCATACGAAAACTGTAAGGAGAAATTAACCTGAGAAAATGAAAACACGAAAGGAAACAAATTTTTATAATATAAAATGAACTCTCACGAAAAAAAAATCACTTCAAAATGTGAATTACACCTTAATCATTGATACCCAACGAATGAGAAGAAGAAGAGAGATGAAGTGGAGGAGTAGGAGGGAATAGCATTGAAAACAAAACAGAACAGAGAAATAAAATAAGAAAATGGCATAAAATAGGAGTATCTCTTTAAGAAATAACATTTGCCAGTTAAGGGAAATACTTTCCTTAAGGTTGATTTTCAGGAAAATAAAGCATTATATATATATATATATATATATATATATATATATATATATATATATATATATATATATATATATACAAAAAAGAATGTACTGTTATGACAGAAGAACGATTAAAAATTTCATTATCATCTCTGACATATCTAAGCAGAAATCTTTTATCAAAGCTGTTTGCTATAAATATATGATTAGATATATATGATATATTTAATTATAAATGCTCTCTAAAAAAGCTTATTGCTTTTTTAGACAACAAAACTCCAACAAAACTGATAAGATTTATAAATATAAAAGCGAAGCCTCTTCAGAACATAAAATGTAAGAGACAGTTGGAATTGTTTTGGTGTCTCTGGCTGACGGGACAAAAACAAAAGGATAAAGACTCAATCCCCTGAAACTATTCAAAGAAAGAGGGGGAGGATGTAGGGGAGGAGGTTTTATACGACGTGGCGCAGAAATAGATGTCCCTCTTATCGCTAAAGTTAAAGACTCCGGACTGTATTATAGTTTTCTCCATTTGAAAATAAAGTATTTGTACTTATGTCATTGGTTAAATATTATTTTTATTTTTTATTAGAAATGTATGCTGCTAAAGTGAATGGGCTATTTTTTTTATGATTATAAGAAGTTAATTTTTAAAGACACCTGAAAGAGCTTTTGTCTAGCAGATACATTTTTTGTATAATGTATCTGTGCTTAACACTAATAAACTATTGCATTTCATATAATTGTAAAAAAAATTTCAATTTGTGGCAAAATCAGCAATAGATGAATATAATGTTTTTGAGGACAAACTCTATGAAGATGTTGCTTTAATCTGGAAGGGATCATTGTCATATGAACTTGAAATGCCAGTGTAAATTGTGTTACGTAACAATATTATTAAAGCAAAATATTGTTATTTAGGAGTTTATTATTGTACTGCAAAACAGAATTTTACCAAGGTAAAAAAAAAAAGTTGTAACAGGATATGAATAAGTTTTTCTTGTGCATAGCGCCATGAATGTTTTAATGGTACTTGTGAATTATAGTTAGCAAATATTTTGTAACCCAACTTATATATATATATATATATATATATATATATATGATATATATATATATATATATATATATATATATATATATATATATAGTTTGTATTGCTCGTTGAAATGTATACCAATACAAACTAGAATAGTAATACTTTTTAAAGTACAAATGCTATGACTTTTGTGAAGGTTCGCTGTTATTATCTTGACGAATGAAGTGATATATATATAATATATATATATATATTATATATATATATATATATATATATATATATATATATATATATATATATATATATATATATATATATATATATATATTATATATATATGTATATATATATATATATATATATATATATATATATATATATATATATATATATATATATATATATATATATATATATATATATATATATATATATATATATATATATATATATATATATATATATATATATGTGTATATATTATATATTATATATATATATATATATATATATATATATATATATATATTTATATATATATATGTGTATATATATATATATATATATATATATATATATATATATATATATATAGATATATATATATGTCGCACTCTGAAATAAATGCTTGACATATGTAGTTCCTTTAGCAATAGAATAGTTTTAAGTTTCGTATCTAATGTCAAGTACATACACAGGTTTATTCATCATTCATGCTTATTGTGAATATATCCACTAGCCCTTCCATTTTCTGTTATTTACCTATCGATAAACGCTATTGGTGCTGTTGATGGTTTTATTCACCAGTAAAAATAAAAAATAAAAACTTCCCCCACGTGTTCCCCACAAAAGAAAATTCTGCTGGTGGCAAAGCACACAGAAATCCTTTGCGATCTAGGGGAATTAGAACGAAAGTCCCTAGATAAAGGATTTCTTCCGAACAGGGCAGGTCTTCTTTTCCTTTGTCTTAACCTAGGAAGTTTTACTATTTTCGTCTTATCTTCTGTATTATATTAAAAGCCTTACTAATTTTTTATGTGTATATTTTTAGCGTATAAGAATAGAAATACTGACAGCTTTTTTTATAATCATTTTTCTTTTACTTTTCGGTTGTCATTGAAAAATAATATGATACATAAAATATCATATTCTGGAAGAATATACAGAAAGATAGATAAATAGAAATACTGGCAATTCGATTTTCCCCGGTAGAAGTTTGTCGTAAATATAGTTTATGTTATGAACGAAATAAACGTTTTTCATTTCGTGAGATACTGTTCGTAAGGTGGCAATAAAAATCGTTAAGTACGTTCTTTTAGGGTCTGAGAATGTTTCAAGTGAGGAATAATATCGCAATGAGCGAGCAAACCGCCGAAGAAATCGAGTTTTAACCACTACCCGGTGGTGGCCTGTTCTATATAATTTCTGACGCACGATCATGGCTATCTCTAACCTTAAATAAAGTAAAAACTACTGAGGCTAGAGGGCTGCAGTTAAAGGGGTTGACTGTGTTTCCCTTAGTTTTGTCTGCTAAAAAGTTCGTCGACTAATTCTTGATACAAAGCAAGATTTAACTTGATTTTATATACTGGTCGCTCTCGTATTTCTATATCACAAAATAGGTTAACACGTAAACTATAGCACATAAGTTTAGTCGTCACAAATGCTAGCAAAACACTTCAACTTGAAATATGTTTGGCTCCTTACTAACAATTCTAGCGGGTGAGTTCCTGCACTCCAGCATCCTGAACAATACGAGATATTTGCTCTATACCCTATTCCTGCGTTCTTTCTGCGAGCCTCCTCCTCTATCTGCGAATAGATTCAGGAGATTAAGCCTTTATCCTCTTGTTTTTGTTCTATCACCAAAATAATTCCAGCTGTCCCTTATATGTATATATCTTGTAATCAGGAGGAGCGGTCATGCTGTCGAAACAGTCGCGCGATCACTCACAACCCCCTTCTGTCAACTGCTAGTTATGCCTGTTCAAAGGACCAGTATGAAACGTTATTTATACTGAAACCATGCTAAGGAAGGAGATTAAAGAGTTGACTTAAATTCAAAACGCAATATTCATAGTAAACGTTAATCGAGGAACAAGCACTTTATAGATGGGGGAGCCAAAGATGATAGCTAACAATTAAGATCAAACTTAATACTATTTCAACGATTTAGGGCACCTTAGCTTTATATGGGTACGTGTAAGCAGCACGCCAAAGGTTTGATAAGTAAAAAATAATAAATAAATAAACAAGATAAGCAAAAATGATAAAAAACTAAATAAATAAATAAATAAATAAATAAATTTTAAATAAATAAAAAATAAAAACTAAAAAATGTAAATAAAAAATAAATAAATAAATTAATTAATTAATTAATTAATAGATCAATAAATAAATAAATAGAAATAGAGACAAAACTATAGTTATGCACTTTAATCATTCTATATTTTTTCTCAGTTTAGGTTATCGTTTGCAAATTATCATTACCTTGCATTAGGTTGATGTTAATTTCCCATAACGTTACTATATACTTAAACTACTGTAGGACTATTCTAGGATCCAGGTTTTCGTAATACTTTCTTTTTCCATGTGGGGACTCAGTTCCCTTTAAGGCTGGTTTGTTAAGACTGATACATGGATCCATTTACTTTGCAACGTACCGGATGTATCACAGGTGAGGGATTTCATGATTTATGAGACAGCATTGTGTCCATAATCCATTAACTCGCATCACAGTCGATTCATACGTGCGACCATCCATAACAACTAAACCACTATATCCATATGCATGCTGGGAATAAACCCGCCAGCAGAATGCTCTGGTCTAAATGTCGTTTTCTATATATTATATAGAAAACGATTCCTTCAACTTGAAATATGTCTTTGGAACGTTTTATGTGTCATTATGTGGCTCTCCTGTACATGGCGTTTGAGTGTGCAAGATGATAATGTTTTTGTTTCACTAATATGGATTTTCTTTTTTATTATTATTATTAACATCCCTAATTGATAGTTAAGAGGGTCACACTGACCTTGGCTATCATACTTGGTAATAAAAATGTTCGAGAACTGAAAGTGCAGACTTGCAAGAATTATATCCCTTTTCTGTTTGTGGGATTTTTTTTTTATGTAAAACAAATTTTCATTTTTACGTGAATAGATATGAGGTTCGTTAATGACCTTTTCCCTTCCAATGAAAACTTTCACATTTTAATTCCATGTCTTTTCCCTCCGACTTTGTCTTTCAGGTTGCGAAAACTTACAAATGAACGTTAGGTAGTGGAAATAAAACGAATTTCTTAGAGAAAGGTATTTTAATTCCATTGAAAAACGTTGATCTAACTTTACATATAAAAGAGAGGGGTATATTGACATCTTCAACGTCCATTTCTGGAATAAAAACATTCTTCCAAAGATATTATTGAAAATGTGTATCCTTAACTGAATAGGAAAAGCATTATACAATTCTGAAGCCTTTAACTTGAGCGATAAAAGAGACATCTATTTCTGGGCCCGGTTACATTAAAAGCCCTTCTCTAGATCCTCTCCCCCCCCCTCCCCCCCACCTTCCCCCCCCCCTCACCCCCTTTCTTTTTTTGAATAGTTTCAGGGATTGAGTCTTTATCCTTTTGTTTTTGTCCCGTCAGCCAGAGACACCAAAACAATTCCAACTGTCTCCAACATTTTGCGTTCTGAAGTGGCCTAGATATTATGTGATATATATCAATCGGATGAGATGTGCTTTGTAAAATATGTGCTTTTCAAATACGAAATTAAATTTTATTTATATACAGAAATCTATTTTTATAAGTGATAGCTACACAGTTTTCCACGTAGGAATGGTAGACTGCATAATGGAAACGTAAGTAGTTCAGAGAAATATTGGGTACCTATTATATGGACCTATCTCCCTCCGTAGAAAAATATTTCATATTTCTTTGAAATCCGCGTCATTCTTTAATCGTTGTATTTCGTAATAATGATATACAGTAACAAAAATAAGTGTCGTCTCAGATTACACGTTTTTTTCGTATTAAAGTATAATATATATATATATATATATATATATATATATATATATGTGTGTGTGTGTGTGTGTGTGTGTGTGTGTGTATATATATATATATATATATATATATATATATATATATATATATATATATATATATATATATATATATATAACAAATGATATACTTAACAGAGAGAGAGAGAGAGTCCCAATAATGGAATTCAAAGACACAGCCAGCATTTAAAATAATCACCCTTGACAAGGACATCATACAAGATGTCGGCTACTGGTAAAATGAATGAAGAATGTATCTTGTTGAATGCAAAGCTCTGGTTCTTGGAGAAAATGAGAGAAGTCTCATATACTACAGGGGGGGTAGGGTGGAGGGGGCTGGGTAGGGGATGTAAGGGACGACTGCTGTCGTCGGAATTGCATTTCTCTCCATCAAGAGCGTCGTGAAAATTCCTCATTAATGGCGGTTAAGAATCCTCTTCTAATTTGACTGTGACAGAGACGACTCTCTCTCGTCCTCACTGCCAAAGGACCCTCCCAACCCAGTGAGAGTTGCCGGGATGATTGACGCAGATAACTTTGTTTGTGAGTGAGTGATGGTTCCTTCGGCGAATGGCATCTGGGGTACGAATGAATCCTCTTGTTTGTATTATGTTGATAATGACGATGATGATAATGATGAATATGCAAATATTAATTGAAACAAGGGGTGATCGGACTTACTTCTTACTCGGGATGCTTGCATGATTATGTTCCCCTCACGCATAAGTTTGTAAACATTATATTCCTCTTCGTAATTAATACTCATACTTAGTAACTACTCATACCAACAACATGGATCAGAGAAAAATGACACAGATTAAACACGTCCATATAATATCATTTTCGGTTATAAGTGGAAACACAAATAATTGAACAGAAGCATAACCTCTAAATTCAGTACACCAAATAAATTAAAATGATGTAATATATGGTCAAACAGAGCCTTCTTTCATCAACGAAAATTAAAATAAATACGCTATATTTTATTAGAAAGTAATTTTTCTGTACTTTTTAACATGAACAGTACTTATTTTTTACATTTCCATTCCAATAAATAAATCATAAATATCCTTTCCTTAAATTCCTGTATTTTTAACTCAACGCGAAAAAACCTTTTTCGGGGTTTTTGCGTTCTTCCATAGAACTCTCCTAACCTCCAACAAGAACAACAGCAGGAACAACAACAAAGTTCGTAAGCTTACTCCCCGAGTAATAAAAAAAACTTTGAATGCTATATTAAGCAAATTCATTCCGAAGAACAGAGTCCACTCAGACAAAAGAGAAAAGGGAAAAATAGCAGATATTTGAATGAGTAAATATAAACTTTGAATGCTATATTTAACTAATTCATTCCGAAGAACAGAGTCCACTCAGACAAAAGAGAAAAGGGAAAAATAGCAGATATTTGAATGAGTAAATATAACTTAATAAATAAATCGGTACACTCAAAAACGACCATGCATTGTAATCCACGTACATAAAACTACAATAGTGTATGAAAAGGGCAAAATGTAATAATTATTTATAGCTTTTAATACGAAAAATTAACGAAAAGGAAAAGAAACAAGCTTTGAGGGAAACGACGAAATTAATATAAGTTCTAAATATTCTATCATGATTTTTCCAGTTGTGAATAGGACATATGCGTCTGCACAAAAACCTTCAGGACATTGAATGAAGGATCAGTTGAGTTACCTTCTTTCTTTTGTATTTTCCTAATCCTTTTCATTGGATATTTAAGGCTTCTGTTTTCTCCCTTTCATGTGTGCGATGACAGTGTCATTTCTCAATGAGATTTTTGCCAATATTCTAGAATTCATTAATACTTCCAATACGTTAAAAGATCTACTTTTTTATCTTGAAAGAATAAAAAGTATTTAGTAGAGCCATAGACACCAATGATATTTTTATCATAACTCACTATATTTTAATCCCAATTCTAATGCATTTCAAGATTAGAAGGTAACATAGAGTGACTAAATTATAATTTTATCTGTGAATAATTATGTTTGTAAACTGCTAAAGTTCTAAGAAAATTAAAAAAAAAAACATTACTGAATTTTTATTTGAATGCATTCTCTAAAACAATTTTGGAAAACATGATTGAAAAATACTGAAATAGTTTAGTGAAAATGTATATTTATTCTGTTATTTATCATACTTTTCTTCCATTTCTACTATATTTGAGTATTCAGTCAAACATTGATTGAAACACAGAACGAAAATCTGTAAGCAACATAATTTTAGATTAGCTGCCAACAATTACTGTTCTGACACAAGCTTTAAAATGCCCGAGGCCTTTACTACCCTTCGTAATGGGCTCACGCTGAGCCTATAAAGTGAGAGATTAGTTTTCCATTATCTCCTCACTCTGAGTTCTGTTTCCTCGTGTCTCATTCCTTCCCTAAATTAGCTGTGGGAAATTCCCTGTAAATAGACGTTTTCTTATTTTTTTTCCTATGGGAATTCAAGGGGAGCTCTTAAGTAGTCTAAAGTTGTCTTTTGTTAGTTACATTTATTCCAAATTTCATATTATTATAAGTGGTTTATATGAGAAAAAAATACGAAATAAAAAAATACTTGCTTTAGTATATCAGGGTGTGATAAGAGAAACTATTGCTCTCTCTCTCTGTCTCTCACTCTCGCCATATATATATATGTATGTATATATATATATATATATATATATATATAATATATATATATATATATATATATATATATATATATATATATATATATATATATATATATATATATATATATATATATATATATACATACATATATACATACACTACATATATATATATATATATATATATATATATATATATATATATAATATATATATATATTATATATAGATATATGTATATATTTTATATATAATATTATAATTATATATATATATATATATATATACGCAAATATTTAAACATATATATAAAACCTCAAATAATAGAAAGATGCGGAAAAGGTCTATAATAATGAATAACAGCATGAATCCCAATACCATGAAACATCACGAAGACTAGTTAGAACACGCGAGTCTTCAATGCTGACTAACAGACTAACTGAGGTTTGTCTGAACAATGATACGGAAGCAGCCTCTGTGAACAATATGCAACCTTGCTCTGATTCCAATTATGCTTAATGCTTACAAACCTGGTAAACTGCATTAAGCTTCGCACGAGCAGATCACAATGCATGAATTAAATGTTCAAGGACGTCTGTTCTGCTTTCATCCAGATATATAATATATACTACATATACATATATATATATATATATATATATCGAGCTACAATTTCCTTTAATATCTAATTCGCTCAACCTCGGAATTAATATATTTTCATATTTAAAAATATATTAATTTTTTTCTCGATAATATACTTGCCTGGTAAAAAGCTTCACTGACGTTCCTGGATTTGAAAGGCTCCATGGGTTCGCGCCCGGGTCCAGGCAAATCTATTATCGAGAAAAAATTACCCTTCGATTAAGCATATATGAAAATATATTAATTCCGAGGTAGAGCGAATTAGATTTTAGAGGACATTGTAGCTCGATATATGTATATGAATCACGGAAATGTGAGATGACTTATACATATACTATATATATATATATATATATATATATATATATATATATATATATATATATATATATATATATATATATATATATATATATATATATATATATATATATCTATATATATATATATATAATATATATATATATATATATATATATATATATATATATATATATATATATATATATATATATATATATACTACACTTACTATTCATTTATTGTTACCTCACAAAAGCCAGACACCTGAACCCTCATCACAGGTATAAATCGACTGAATACTCTAAAGGCAACAAGGCAACAGTGATCCCTTAACAACTTACCAGTATTGCAGAAAATCAGACTAAGTTCATCAAAACAGTTGTGAGGTAATCTTGTAAGTAATTAAATTAATCAAAGGGCATCACTCCATCAACAGCGTTAAAAGTCTAAGTATTTCCCTGATTTCAGAAGTCTAAGTACTTCCCTGGTTCTAAGTCACTTCAAGTAAATTGAAGGAAAGCAGATTAATCACCACTCTATGTTTCTATCTAACATTATCATAATCATATGCAAATATACTGGTTAGAAATGAAATACTTATAAAAATTTTATATACAAAAATTTTCTATTAAACTCAAAGTTTATAAGTGAAATTCACAATATCAGGGAAAATTACTGTTACCTGAAAACAAAGTAAAGTTTAATTAATTCTTGAATCAATTAAGTAAAATTAAATTAAAATTAATTCATCACAAAATTCAAGAAAATGAATTCAATTGAAATTCAAAAGTGTTAGGGAATAATTGAAAATTTGAAATTAATTCACAAGTGCTAAACAATAATAAAACTTTAAAAGAATTCTGAGTAAATGCAAATAAATTCACAAGTGTTAAATTTAATTAAATGTCCAATGATTAAGCAATGAAAATAACTAAGTCAAATAAATTGTGAATGCAAATGAAAATACAGAAAAATGTGGACAGTATCAAAATAAAAAGGCACACTTCAATAAGAAAATTTTAAAAAATGCACAAAATGAAACAAACAAAACACAAAAATTTGCAATGTGTAAAAGTGTAAATCTTTTCACTCAAAACATTGTAAGCATCAGTTTTTACCAAACCACTGTTCCTATCAGTTATTAGTTAATAGTTTCTTATCAAACCATCATAACCATTAGATATTAGTTGTAACTAATAAAAATATAACACACTTTACCTTTTTGGTATACCAACTTCTTTCTTTGCTGCGGTCTTGTTTCACTTTACCAAAACCCAGGCGCCGTTACGAAACAATGTTTGTTCAGATTCCACAAAAACACTATTTAACACTAAATAAACTCTAAGAAATATCAAATATGAAATTCTCAAGTTACAAGTGACCAATTTACGTTAAGTTAATATAATCTCAAGGATGTCAAGGGTGAGAGAGAGAGAAAGAGAGAGAGAGATGTTAACGCCTCGAGAATTTAAGATCTAATGAAATTCTCTCCTTGCAAAAACTGGACTGAGGAGATGACACAAAACGTTTTTGGCACAAAAGCTTCCAGAAGCTTTGAAATCTTACGCAATTTTATATACAAAATGTGTAATCTGCATGTGGCATTCGGCAAAGACATACACGTATGAGACCAGTCTGTTGAAAAAAAGACATGTATTCATCTCGAACGACCGAAGCAGAAACCTTTATCACACATGATGACAGATTCTCAAAACGCATTGAAGATTCAAGCTCGCTTATCAAACGTGTTGACAGATTAGGAAAGCAAACGGATCTCACAGTTCCTCTAATCTCACAGTGCTGACATAACAGGGAAACAACCGTAGTTTCGAACAGACAAAGAAAATCTCTCTCTTTTTACATTCTATGTTATATTCATATTCTTTTACATGATGTTATGCGAAATCTGAACACACATTTTAAAACATTCTATCTCTAAGGTATCTAGGAATCTGAAAACATTTTGCATAATATATATATATATATATATATATATATATATATATATATATATATATATATATATATATATATATATATATATATATATATATATATATATATATATGTATATATATATATATATATATATATATATATATATATATATATATATATATATAAATTAAGGTTTTTTGCCACGAAGGAAAAAATTAAAAAGCGAGATAGCCAAGTACTTTCGGTCCTGTTCGAACCCTTTACTGAGGCAAACTGATTTTACAGAGAACAACATAGTCAAAGAAAGCTTAATATAAAAACTGACACTACAAGATTAGCAAGCAATAAGGGCGATTTTCACTCTACAGAAAGGAGGAGCCGCCTAAGGGTAGCACCTTCTTGAAGGATACACGCAGTAAACAAGTGATCCTCCCAGAAAAAAGTACATATATATATATATATATATATATCTATATATATATATATATATATATATATATATATATATATATATATATATATATATATATTATATATAAATATATATATATATATATATATATATATATATATATATAATTATATATATATATATATAATATATATATGTATGTCCATATATATATATATATATATTATATATATATATATATATATATATATATATAGATCTAATATATATATATATATATATATATATATATATATATATATATATATATATATATATATATATATATATATATAGATATATAGTATTATATATATATATATATATATATATATATATATATATATATATATATATATATATATGTATATATATATATCTATATATATATATATATATATATATATATAATATATATATATATATATATTGTATGTATATATATAAAATATATATATATATATATATATATATAATATATATATATATATATATATATATATATATATATATATATATATATATATATATGACGCACCTAAGGCAAGGGCTGTTTAATTTTAATTTTCTTTTGTTAAGTATTTGTTAAGTATTGATAGGAAGTGGTAAGCTTGAGATACAAAGGTTTCAAACTACCTCCCATATCCGGAAATAGGGGTGGATAAGAAATGATACTTATATTATGAATTTCCATGCGGGCATGTTCTCGAGCACAACACAGAATTATTTTAAAAGGTTTATAAGAGGCATAATGGTGTGATTATCGCAACACCTTCGCACATGACAGCTGAACTGGATGGTAGCCGTTCTTCTCCTGAAGGCATTGTGTACTTAAACTGGAGGGACGACTAAGATAGTGAGATAATAGCCACTGCAAGATCTTAATACATTTGACGAAACCAATACACTAATTGAAATATCTCTTCCAAGATAATAATTATGATAAAGCTTTTTAGGCAGATAAAAATAATCAAACATGGATATAAAAATTATTTTTGTGCTCACAGACTTCGGTCAAAAGACCCAAAATGTATTCGAAGACAAAAATAGATCATAAAAGCCCTTAATAATTCCGACGTCTGCTCTTGACTTTTATAGCCCTCATCAGAGGAAATATTCGCTTCCATCTCCAACCATTATTTTCCCGGTCATTAAATTTTGTTTGGGTAATTCAGCTAGAAGTACGCCGAGTACAGTTGGAATGAAACAGGCAATTAGTGTTCGAATAACAAGCAGAAAGTGGCTTCGTAATTAGGGATGTTGGACTTGGACTTTGCTAGTTAGAAGTTGTAATGCAGGAGTTAGAATTACAAAGGGTTCACTCAGATCGAAGTGAACATCACAGCTGAGAGCAGATCATGATTCTGACTCTATCCTCATGGTAGGAAAAAACTAGTATTAGTTTTGAATCTGAAGATTCTCTTGGTAATAAACACTGCCGTGTATTAAGAATGGTGAAGAAAAATGGATGAATTGATTCATATTTTGATATCTGTGCATGTCATATATGTGCATGACACTATAAATATGTACCTTCTTATAGTATATATATATATATATATATTATATATATATATTATTTATAATGTTTATATATATATATATATATATACTATATATATATATAATATAAATTAGGATTATTCTAGCATTTCTCGATAAAAGCAAACCATTTAAGAAGCACTACGAGTGAGTATATAAATCATATCTTATTTCTAAAGTAAATCTCTGACCACTCCAAAGTGTTCTTTTATTTCTTTGACTGGTTTCCAGAGATC
>NC_061093.1:63377574-63407574 GCF_015104395.2 Macrobrachium nipponense | reverse complement strand
AGTGTTTTTTTTTTTTCATAGGGGTTAGTTATTGTTATGAAGCTTTGAATAACTGTAGGAGTATCATGCACCAAATTGACTTGATCTGGAAGTTTTTGTAAATGGGCTTAATCAATGATTAAACAGATGAGAATACTAATGTGACTGTGTGACTGTCCCTCTTCTCCAAAGTCGCACCCCGCTCCTCCTATTTGGAGAAACGGTTTAATATTAAAAAAACTTGTTTTATAATTGTTGATAAAATAATGCTTATAATATATATTCATATATAAAAGATTTTGATAAAATACACAAAGTGTCACTTTCCCTTAGACACTTGGAACTCTGTTCATTAAATTTTTAAAATAAAATACCCAAAGTGTCACTTTCACTTAGACCTCTTGAAACTGTATTAACATGTCTTTGCGTCCTGGTTTCTGAAATTTAAATTTATCCCCAGGAACCATAGATAGACTTCTTGGAACCAATGAAAATTCCTCCACAGCGCCCAGGCTTTATTTGTTATGGCTAAAGTAAACCCATCTTTCAAATTGAATGTAATGCAATATTCTGGAAGCTACTCACGAACATGAATGTAATATTACAATGCATTTAATTTATTTACAAATCTGGAATGTTGCAAGCCCTTCCAACATTCAGTTTTGCTTTTATATTTATACATATATTCACTGGAAAACATAAACAAAAATTTACAGATTTCACAGTAACAATGCATTCATAAACGATCTCTAGTCTGAATTTAATAGGACATGACATTATGTTTTATACTACTTTAATCAATTGAGGGAAAATGAGGTCCAGTGAAGCAACCGTCGTACAATTTACTTTTTTTCCTATATAAACGCCATCCTCTGCCTATACGTACTACATATAGTTTCAAAAGCTTATTAAGACTGATGCCGGTGGATGTATAAATGAAATAACTCTCAAAACGTAGACATTCCTTTACTTTTATAAAGATAATTTCCAGGAACCACTATAGAGTCTAGTTAATTCTATAATCTTAAGTTAGAATAACAGTTTGATTTTTTTTACTTAAGTATTAAAATCCATATGATAACATATTTTGAAATGAGCTGTCGTTACTTTATACATTCGATCTCTGTAGAAATGCTTGCAGTTAGTTTAAATGTTGGATTTATAGCTCTGACAATATTTAGTTATCACGATTTCTTTTCTATATTTCTAGAAGTTATATATGCATAATAAAGAGATAATAATTATACAATAAATATTATTCTTCTGTTTTCTTCAGTTAACTATCCAACCATCAAAATGCTAATCTTACCTGGTAAACTCAGGTTCGTGGAATAATTTCACTGTAGCAGAATATGAGTTTTGGAAACAAACCTTTTAACTTATGATGAATATTTTAGCTGCATACTTTGTATGTCTATTGAAACGCATACTAAAATAAGATAAGAAATATTCTATAGTGGGATACGATACAAGAGCTAACGACCTGAGTATGTACTAAGTTACGTGATTTGGCTTTTAGTGATTCAATAGTACTTTATTTCAAGTTTTAGTCTTATTTTATGTAGTTTCATCTTCTCCACATTTCTAATTATGCATCATAGTTTCAGTAGCAAAAGTAAAAAATCCTCGGAATTCTCTGTATCAGACTTGTTAAAATGTGTTTTACAATCTATGAAGTTTATAAATATTTATTTTCTAAAGCGATTAAATGAACAATTGTTGTAAATATAAAGAAGTTAATTGAATCGACTCAAAGAAATCCGTTGCATTATTCCCTAATTTTTCCTTTCATAATCATGGGGCTCGGCTTGCTCCACCTTCCTTAGACCTTTAAAGGCCGAAATAAATGTTTGCGTTTTTTATCCCTTTACGTTGAAAGGAGGTAAAAGGCTTTTTTCACGCTGCTAAAAGCAGAGCCCTAACAACAAAGAGGCTCTGAGGATAGCAGTTGTTGACATGCTGGCTCTCATTAAATGACAGGAATTTTTATGCCTGTCCCTTTGCATGCGAACAGAATGTGGTACACACGGGATTCGGGGGCCCAAAGGAATGCTTTGCTTGCCTGTTTCATCTCAAAGAGCTTGTGCCTCCTTTTTTTTGGCACTGGTTCGTTACACTTGGATATAGCGAAAGAGAGTTTTGTTGCTGCCCTTTTGATTCGTTTTCAAAAGTAACCGAGGAAAACGTTGCCGACATATTTTCCACGCTCAATTCCACTCTCCTGGCTTTTCCGAGACCTGGTTTATATTGTAGCTGCTCATTTGAAGCGGCGATGTTAGTCAAACCAAAAATCCTGTCATGGAATTTCATTCAAAGAGGAAAAACGTGTCTTATAACAATAACCTTACCAGGAAATCAATAGTCTGGAGAAATCTGGAATCTTGGAATTGGTTACTCCAGTGATTTTTCTCATTAATCTTTGTCAAACTTCTGATTTTTTTTCCATGCCTGGCTTCCTCAGGCAAATGCAATTTTGCAATTTTTCATTTTCTGAGATGAGGGTTTATCTCTTCTTTAGATGATTTGCCGACATTTCTCATCAGCATCTTAATTTTTTTAAAGCTTACAATTTAATCAAAAGGGTTTGAGGTTGTTGGGAAATCCTGTAGAAATGTATAATTATTTCCTGAAAGTTGAATGACAGAGTAATCACGCCTAACAGGGTCTACTTTTCCTGGAAAAATAATTGACTTGCTCACTCACAGTGCTTCTACATAATATCTCGCAGAAACTTTTGAGCGGCATACGTGCAGGCTCCTCTGCGTAATTCCACTACAAGAGAGTTCGAAAACTCTCGTACTGCGAAATATCCAGACATCATTAAGATCCCCTCACTCGTCCTGTAAATCTTAATTAAAATCTCAACAAGAAGTTGCCCTTGGCATGAATAAAAAGAACGCAGCAGCCTTCGACCTTCGTACCCGAGGAGTAACTTGAGGCGTCGGGTGGGGATCTTTGAGGTTTAATAAGTACGTGATTATTCTTTCTTCATCTTAACTTTTTTTCCCCGTTGAATTCCGTTTTCTATTCGGTGCGATAAAATGCGCCAAGGAGTCACGCTTACGATTGTCGTCAAGGATCATAATATGTGACTTGAATTACCATTGCGATTGGGACATAGAAAACGTCACTGCCGTTACTTGCGAGTTTTTGTGTAGTAACGTTAACGAATAACTTTACATCTTTCCTGACAATCATCATAAATCAGATGGAGCTTTGTCACCAATGACGCCTTCCTTTCCAAGTCTGGGAGCTCATTCTCTCATACGTAATAACTTCATCAGAATTAGGGGACTGAGGATTAAGGATGGTAACTCTTCAGACTTTCTTATCCTTTCTTGACACAATGAATCATTGAACCGTAATCTTTGGCAAATACCTAAATTTCAAATATCTCACGTAGTTGCTACACAAGTTAATTTTCTGTGGGGAATTTGTGGTAAACAAAATGTTCTTATATATATATATATATATATATATATATATATATATACTATATATATATATGTATATATATATATACTATATATATATATATATGTATATTGCTGGTAAAAGTGTTCTGTAACAACAGAATTCCATCTAATAAAAGGAGCCCATAAAAAAAAAAACACCAAAATGTAGAGAGAAAAGTACTATATTTCAGAGACTGCTGTCTCTCTCTTCAGGTATATGAATGAGAAAAGTTTACAGAAAAGGTGGTATTTATACCAAGAGATTCGTCCACAAGTAAGCAATTTAGGTCACCCCCCGCTGATAATCTTCCTTTAATCTTCTTAAGCGTTGGTTGAATGAACACTGCGTCGGACGGATGTCCCCGATGTCCAATTCCCTTTTGAGATGTTTCATTGCCTTGCTCTCTTTTTATTAAGGCCGATTCCATCATTTGACTCTTGTATCCGGCAGTTGCTGCTATGAATTACACGTGACATATTCCAGTTTTATTCTATGGTTATTGTTCATTTATATGATTGAAAATAGCCGAGTTCTGTTGTCCATACCTAACTGACCGTTTGTGTTGTATTAATCTCTGGGGAAAGTGATTTACCTGTAAATCCGATGTAAGATTGGTCACAGCCTTCCCACTTAGGCCCCAACGGCGTTACTGGAGCGCCAGATCTGAGACAAAGCCGGACGCCGCATTTCTACAAAGGTCCACTGATCATGGCATCGAGGTACGTCTTGTGAAACAGCATATTGCCAGTTCCTTACCTCCTAATTTTCACAAATCGAACTTCTAAATCAAAAGAACTCTCCCTTTTGTCCTCTCTCTGCCTCATGGCCGCATGCTCCCTTGTTGTGATCGTCCCAGACAAATGAAGTCATTGCATACCTCAGTTAAACACTAGAGTGCCTTTTCCCCAGTGTTAGAGAACTGAATAATCGTAACTTGTGCAAGAAGTCCTTTTTTTATCTTGTCTAATCTGGGATCTTTTTCCAGATTCCCTGAGTCACGTGTCCAAGTCTGTCCGCCCGCAAGTGTTGCATTACCGCAAGATTTCGAAACCCAGCTTTTACGTGAATCTCATTTTTAGCCAGCTATCCCCTTGTGAGAGATTTACGGGTCCCCACATGTGGACACGCTGAATTTACTTTTTCTCCAGGCCAGTAAACGGCCTCTTGTAAATAAATAGATGTAAAGTAATTAGCTGAGTTTCTGGCGACCTTTTCCTCTAGAGTAAATGTTCACTTTAAATCCTTTTTACGGTAAGTTCAAGTAATTCATTCTGTTGTTTCCCTCAATTATTCCTGTTTACATATTGGAGCCTTTTCAAGGCCAAGCTTCATAGTTAACAATGTCGACCTTGCCCAAGATTCGAACCTAGTTTGCTTAAAAAGCTTGTAAATCGCGTTATCCCTTGTAAAACGTAAAATGTAAATGTTTTTACAAAGCGCAAATCAAAGCACACTTGCAGCGGGAGACACACACTGACTCACGGTAAGGTATACCATTCATATAATATGATTATTCTATAACCAATGTTAGCTTAAGGTACGTTTAAGTATTTTTATTACGAAGTGTTTTTAATAAGTGTTAAGTGAGAAATATTATTATATTGTAACGGCCAGAGCACCGAGTGAATTCTCTGTTATTTTGCATTGTTCTTGTCTGACGAGACACGAGCACGTGTTTAAGATAGATGCCAGAAAGTACTAGATCAAACTAGGAAGTGCTTTTCCAGGGTTTATTGTTGTTAGAAAGCCTAGCTAGTTAGGAGTGTTCTACTAATAGTTACGGCAAAAGAAGTGTACAATTCTTTTGTCTGTGATATGTTAGGGGAATTCATTATAACTTAGTTTTCATTCCAAGTGTTGGTAACCGCTTAGCCCTCAGCTTAAGCTGAGCGTAAACGTTCTCTCAAGCCTACCAGCTCATAAGCTTCGCGCATGCGCTTTCCCAGCCAACCTTCATTTCGCACAACGCAGCCATGTTTGTATCCCTTTAAGAATTATCTCGATTATTTAAGCAAAGTAACCTAAGTCTTGATGTCTTAACGTAAATAATATCAATCTTCATACTAGTATCGATCGTTCTGCCAGAGAAATTAACGTAATTCATCTTGAATAAGAAATTAGAATTTTGTGTTGTAAATCGCCTCCGCGTTTACAGAAGATTAGCTGATTCACCATCGCTGATAGCACACCGCTCTGCTAGCCTGCTCACACGTTTCACCTAGCATCGCTCACTCGCTTGCTGAGCGAAAGTTTCATTTCCTTTCGTACTAAATGTAACCTTTTCCATTTACAATTGTTTGCTAACATTTCAGCTTAAAATCCTTACCGTCATTTCACATGTCACAAGGACCTAGTATCCTTACGTAAAGATAACGTAAATCTTAAATGTAGAGTAAATTACAAGAATTATTAACGCAAAACACATCGGTGTAAATTTCATAAGAAAACGCAAATCATTTCATGTAAGCGCAAGCCGCTACCAGTAACGTAAACATCGTTCAACGCTAGCGCGTTATCGTTTTCATAAACCTTATCCAAAGCAATTCTTTCATTACACGTTAACGTAAGTAAATCATTTAACGCAAGTGCGTCATATTAAAACTAAAAGTATTAGTTCAATTAAATACAAGGGAGTTCATCATATATCATTTTCACACTTTCTGAGAGAGAGAGAGAGAGAGAGAGAGAGAGAGATAGAGAGAGAGAGAGAGAGATAGATAGAGAGAGAGAGAGAGAGAGAGAGAGAGAGAGAACCCATTATTCACGAAGCCAAGAGTACTACATCTATTACTGATACGCATGCAGAATTAACATTATTTTAGTCTCTTGTGTCTTTTATTTACACTGAGCGAGATACGTACGCGCCTGTGTCCATTGCAGTTTTGCAAACGTTTATTTCATTTACTGAGTACTTCAGCAAAGGACTGAGCATTTTCAAATTACCATTACCTGTCGTTGCCCGAGTGGTCTTTTCCATTTTGATCACAAAAGACTTGCGTATACCGCAAGCACAAACCGCACAGTGTGCCACCACAACCTTCATTACTTCCATCAAGGAAGTCTTTACCAGTATAGGACTGGCCACCACCAGTGCACGTCAGGTCTTACCATTTTACAGTGCTACTAATTCGTGACACTGTCCATCGACTGGCTGCTGAAGTACTCACACATTTTACTTTCTCTCCTCCACCATTACACTGCCACGAGCAGTGCCATTTCTCTTCAGTATATTTGAGTATACTGCAATTAGTGTCGTCCGACGGGACACACCAGCACGCTACCAGTGCTCCCAAAGGAAGGCCTCCTAAAGTGCCGCTATTCCAGCACTACTAGTGCTGTCCAAGGAACGCCTCCATAGGTGCCAGTGCACCTGTACAGACGTACAGGTAGCCCTTTACCTGTGTGTCCGTCCTTACATATCGCCCAATTAATTAGTGTGTCCGTGTACAAGGGTCAGTGATCCTTCGGAACACTCCAAGGGAACGCCTCCCAAAGTGCCGCAATACCAGCATTACTAGTGCTGTCCAAAAGGAACGCCTCCTGAAGTGCCGTGCGCCTGTACAGACGTACAGGTAGCCCTATACCTGCGTGTCCGTCCTACGGAACGCCCATTCCATTAGTGTATCCGCTATCCCGGATCACACAACCAAGGAACGCCTCCATAAGTGCCGTGCACCTGTATTGGACCTACAGGTTGCCCATTCCAGAAGTGCCACCAACTTACGGGACACTTCCCAAGTGCCACAGAGCACCCAGTCTTTTAAGACTTTTCATTACCACGTCGCAGAACACATTTCCAAGTGAGTGCCACTTTACACAGTAGGCACTCCCATTCCATCCAGTACTGTTCCTGGCCATCATTTTCATCTGAGCCTCTACTGCAGCCTAAGGGAAATGTCTTCCCCTGCTTCCCGCGACTTCTTTGCCATAGAGCTAGAGAAGCTCCAAGCCCTCATAACTCTGGGCAAGGAGGCCAGTTACACTGGACCAGCACTTGACCAGTGGATGAAGGCGCAGCAGGATGCCGCACGCCTGCAAGAAAAGGAAGAAAAATAAAACTAGAGAAAAGCCAGAGAAGCAGAGAGAAAGGAAAGAGAAGCAGAAAGGAAGGCAAGTGAAGAAGAGAGGAAGCATGAGCTAGCTCTAAAGGAGAAGGAACTCGAAATCAAGCGGGAGAAGGCCCGTAAGGAGAGTATCTTAGCTCAAGCCACTCTGCCAGCTTCCAGCCCTGCACCCACTGTCTCTCACAGTCCCACCGTCTCTGGTCAGCCTCATACCATTTTACTGCCTACCTCCTCCCTTTTGGAAGAGGTAAGCCCACCAGTTAACCCCGAACTTATTTTCGAGGATGATTCAACGGAGGACTCATTCACCTCCCCACGTCAAATCACTGCCAGAGAAGACTCTTCACCTGTGCCAGAGCACACTGCCAGCCTTGGTGACTCCACAGATTCGCAACCTTTGGGGCCATCTCGATCTTACCGTTCAGTGCCACGGAAGAGGTTCTGGAACAAGTTCTGCCGAGACTGTGGCCGCAAGGGTCATATGTCTGCAAATCTTCGGAGGGTGCGCTAATCGCAATATTCCTGCCATCGCAATGGCCGTTACCAATCATTCTTTACTAGGACCCCCGGCTAAGGACCCTATAATCATCGCACCCCTCCAAAGCCATTATCCGCCAAGCCACGTCAGAGCCTACGACGACTCTGGCGCTAAAATCTCCCTGATACAGGAAGACCGAATCCCCCGAGGGGCTAACGTCGATAGACGTCACTTAATCACCATTGAAGGTATCAACCATATCAAGCTGATCCTTCCGACCGTCCAATTGAGGGTCACCAGACCTCACTTCTCCAAAGCATGTACTCTTGCAGTTGCAAGCTACATTCCAGGAGTGAATGCCTTCTTAACAGGGGGAGCTGCTACGTTTATTGATTGCCTCATCTCCCCAGCAGTATTTAAGGTATCTTAGTTATAAAAGAAGCAGCCAGGCCTTCTCCTAAAGCAACTGATTTTGGGAGAAAACACGCGGTAGAGGGTAGGAAGGAATTTCCGTTCTGACGGAAGCTTAGGGTAAGATAGGCAAGTCATGAGAGGAGCTAGGCCTTGAGATGGATTTTAGGGACCTCTACAATAAGACCTATTTTCCTTCTCAATTTGCTGGCTGGTTGTTTACCACTTTCAGGCAGTGCCCGAGGCGGTGTATGGAAGCCCCAAGTAATTAAGTGAGAACCAGCATCTTTCTCAGTCAGCTCCAGTCGTGACCTCGGACAGATGTCCCCAACCAGCCTTCCCACTTAGGCCCAACGCTGTTACTGGCGCGCCCAGATCAGAGACAAAGCCGGACGCCGCATTTCTACAAAGGTCCACTGATTATGGCATCCAGGTACATCTTGTGAAACAGCATATTGCCAGTTCCTTACCTCCTAATTTTCACAAATCAAACTTCTAAATCAAAAGAACTCATCCCTTTTGTTCCTCTCACTGCCTCATGGCCGCATGCTTCCCCTTGTGTGATCGTCCCAGACAAATGAAGTCATTGCATACCTCAGTTAAACACTAGAGTGCCTTTTCCCCAGTGTTAGAGAACTGAATAATCGTAACTTGTGCAAGAAGTCCTTTTTTTTATCTTGTCTAATCTGGGATCTTTTTCCAGGTTCCCTGAGTCACGTGTCCAAGTCTGTCCGCCCGCAAGTGTTGCATTACCGCAAGATTTTGAAACCCAGCTTTTACATGAATCTCATTTTTAGCCAGCTATCCCTTGTGAGAGATTTACGGGTCCCCACGTGTGGACACGCTGCATTTACTTTTTCTCCAGGCCAGTGAACGGCCTCTTGTAAATAGATAGATGTAAAGTAATTAGCTGAGTTTCTGGCAACCTTTTCCTCTAGAGTAAATGTTCACTTTAAATCCTTTTTACTGTAAGTTCAAGTAATTCATTCTGTTGTTTCCCTCAACTATTCCTGTTTACGTATTGGAGCCCTTTCAAGGCCAGGCTTTATACGTAACAATATATATATATATATATATATATATATATATATTATATATATATATATATATATATATATATATATATATATATATATATATTATATATATATATATAATATCTAATAAAAGGAGCCCATAAAAACACCAAAATGTAGAGAGAAAAGTACTATATTTCAGAGACTGCTGTCTCTCTCTTCAGGTATATGAATGAGAAAAGTTTACAGAAAAGGTGGTATTTATACCAAGAGATTCGTCCACAAGTAAGCCAATTTAGGTCACCCCCGCTGATAATCTTCCTTTAATCTTCTTAAGCATTGGTTGAATGAACACTGCGTCGACGATGTCCGATGTCCAATTCCCTTTTGAGATGTTCATACTGCTTCTCTTTATTAAGGGCCGATTCCATCATTTGACTCTTGTACCGGCAGTTGCTGCTATAAATTACACGTGACATTATTCCAGTTTATTCTATGGTTATGTTTCATTTATATGATTGAAAATAGCCGAGTTCTGTTGTCCATACCTAACTGACCGTTTGCTGTTGTATCGGCCTTAATAAAAAGAGAAGCAGGTATATGAACATCTCAAAAGGGAATTGGACATCGGACATCGTCGACGCAGTGTTCATTCACCAACGCTTAAGAAGATTAAAGGAAGATTATCAGCGGGGGTGACCTAAAATTGGCTTACTTGTGGACGAATCTCTTGGTATAAATACCACCTTTTCTTGTAAACTTTTCTCATTCATATACCTGAAGAGAGAGACAGCAGTCTCTGAAATATAGTACTTTTCTCTCTACATTTTGGTGTTTTTTTATGGGCTCCTTTTATTAGATGGAATTCTGTTGTTACAGAACACTTTTACCAGTCATATATATATATATATATAGTATATATATATATATATATATATATATATATATATATATATATATATATACTATATATATATATATATATATATATATATATATATATATATATATATATATATATATATATATATATATATCCCACTACATCTCTAAGAATCATTTTATTAATGTCTGGCGTTCATTGCCTACGTTGATTTTAGACTAAGTGAAAATTAGCATGATATAGCACACAGCTTAGTTTTAAAAGAACAATAAAATCGTGAATTTATGAATAGTAAATCCTGACTCTTCCAATCTAAAATCGTAGATACACATAATCTTCGTGAATGATAAGCGCTAAGAATAACTTCGTTTTTTGAAAAAATAAGAGATAAAAAAAAATAAGCTCTTGACAGAAATTAACGTCCAATAGTCACGTATTCCTGCCTGCCTTCAAGCCTTTGATTAAAATAATTATTCATTCAGAATTCGCTTGTTAATTTCTTAATACGATTGAAATGAACAAAATACAACCAGGAAACTCAAATTGCGATGTTATCCTTTAAAAAAAAAAGGCTAAGTTATATATACGCTATAGGATTTTTTCCTACCTAAAAACGAGAGGATTTTTTTTCCCGAAACGCTTTAAAAAAAATTGGAGTAACTCTAGATGGAGGTCGGTTCATCATCATTTCCTCTTTAAAACGAAAATTTAGGTCATAGATGCATTACATTGCAACAATGTTAATTCCACTATTACCCTTTTTTCCATTTCAGAATGGAGACGCGTTAGCTGTAGTGAAAATTTGTATTCAAGTCCTCTTCATTCTCTTTTGTTTTTTATTTTTACGAAAAATGCTTGCATCATGATGTCTTTACATTATTACTTATTTCTTTATTTGCCTTATTAGATACAACTGTGTCGACTGCATTTAGCTCATATATTCAGCTCTAATTCTCTATTATAGTCTGATTTGCAGGCAAGGAAGATATACCGAATTCACAAAAGGACTTGCTAATATTATACTACTATCATTGTTTACATATTTAATTAACTTCTGCTTTTATAATTGAACCTATTATTATTGAACTCCACACTGTACAAGAATTCCATTAAAGCAATTTTATTTTATATTTTTCTAACAATTTCCTGTTGTGGTAGAGATATATTATACATAAAAAAACTTTTCACTATGAATACGGGTTCCCTTTCAAGTAATTATCTTGAATATTCAAACATTTTCACTTTCTCTTTTTATTTTAAGATTCATGTTTATGGGAGATGCCACAAAGAATCGTTCAAACACACTTTCAATTCAGACTTTGAAATACCGGTCAACTGATAAATTTAGTACAGCTGTTCAAAACGCACAAGATTTAATACATAGTATTAGAAGAAGAGGTGAATATATACCTTTTAAAGAAAATATCCAAAGAGAAGAGACTGATCTCATGAGCACAAGATTAGATAGTTGACGTAATTGGTGATGCTAGGCCTACGTCCAGATCCCGAAACCGAGTTATCAAGGAACATTAATAAAAAATAGAAAAGAACCATGGTTACAATGAGGAAATGGCCCTAACAAAGAAAACTACGACGACTGAGAGAGAGAGAGAGAGAGAGAGAGAGAGAGAGAGAGAGAGAGAGAGAGAGAGAGATTGGTATACTAGCCTTAAGATCAGATTCCCCTGTTTTGTTAGAAGGGAAACACCAATCCAATTGTGACCGAGGCGTTCTTTTGCCCATGAAAAAGGTGACGCGACCATTGGCTGCCAGAGAATCGTTGTTGATGTTCTTGATGGTGATGAGGTGACGCTTTAAGAATCAAGGAAGGAAGTAGAGAGAGAGGGGGGTTGAGGGGGACAGTCGAAAACGACCGAAGATATCATTTTCTTCGAAGGGAATGTATTCTGCCGCCCTCTGAGTAACGGTGGTCTTTGTTTGTTGTGGCAGAGTACAACGTTGTTCTACAGTCTGATACATTCGGCGAAATTGGAAAAAAAAAAACTTTTAGTGCCAAGAGCTTTCAATGTCCTTTATAAGTTATGTGCATTTTGGATTTCATTTTAGCAATTAGAGCTTTTGTCACAAATGTTTTCTCTGATCATTTATTTTCTTTCTGCTGAAATCGTCCATTGCACCAGAAACGGAAATAGATCAAGTATTCTTCTTCTTCTTCTTCTTTTTTCTTCTTCTTCTCCTTCTTCTTCTTTCTTCTCCCAGCTATGGGGTCGCCGTTGTGAATGAGTCGTCTTCATCGATTTCTGTCCTGTGCATCGTTCTCGTTAATAAATCAAGTATTAAGATTGTTAAAATCCTGAAGTACCAAAAATAAATTAAAATACAACCACGTCTGCCACAAGAACACCTGATAAAGAAGAGAAACTAATGATTAAGCGAATAAGAACATTTCCGTTTTGTTAACATAATTTCTTCTTTCGTATCTAGAGTAAGCCCATCACTTGCAATATCCAGATTTGTTATCACATTAACGTCTTAAACTGGATACATTTTACTTGACGTCATTAATGAAGCATTGTGCGTCAGCTTTATACATTAAGCCTGTACACATGTTAACTTGATGCTACAAAAAAACTTACTTCATAATCAATATGTATAATATATTTATCTAAATTGTATATTTAATTAAATTGTATAATCTTATCATAAGGGAAATGGAAGATGTCTAGTCTATTGTAATATCTTCGAGTAGCCTACTAGCCGACGGCAAGTTAAAAATTTTCATCAGCAACGACGATAACCTTAAGAAACGACAATTCAAAGTACATTTGCTTAAAAAAATGGAATGATATATTTTATGGAATTTTAACTACTAAGCATCACAGAAACTCGAATTTACAAGTACTAAAATATACCTCGGCTCACGTCACTTGATGGCAGCAATTTAAACTGCATATTCGTCCACGCTTTCATTTTATTCCTCAGAGTTACTTTCTCCCAACAATAATTCTCCTTTCCACTTTTTTTATTATCAACTTTCAGGTCTGGCTCTTCCTTGCTGGGGGCCGTAGGCAGCCAGGCGGAACAGATTGAGCTGTTAAATTTTCTGGAGACGGGCCAGTTAGGGATATCTGATGGTTGTTTTAAATTGGTCTGTCGGCCCGTGCAAACAGCCAGACATATCCAGAAAGACTAGGGAAGGGGAAGCACGGAGAGGGAGCGAAAGAAATATGAGAGGGACGAATAAATTCTTGGAGTGGCACATTGCTCCCTCTCTCTCGTCCCAGGACCATTCGTCTGGTTCTGTATCCTCCTCCAGGTGCTAAAGGATAGAAGTAGCCAACACGAGAGTCAGTTGGGTGGATCAATTCACGCCGTATTTCATATGAATACATGATCCCGTATGATTAGTGACTTTGCTTGCAATTAGGTGGCACTTTTGTTGTTATTATGAATATTATTCTTAACGCACAAGTGTTACAGTCAATCTTTTGAAAGGTAATTCGATGTTATTTATAGTTTCCTATCCTTTTTCTGTCCAGAGGCGTGTCTTTCACAAGGCATATATTTGAGAAGAGTTAACTTTTTTTATATTTCATATCGAACCTCATACCCGGCGCCCAGACTATGACAATATATATATATATATATATATATATATATATATATATATATATATATATATATATGTGTGTGTGTGTGTGTGTGTGTGTGTGTGTGTGTGTGTGTGTGTCTCGTATGTTCTTGTATGTAATGAAAGACTTAGATTTTTTATTCCCATATCGAATTTAATACTCGGCACGCAGACTAGGACAATATATATATATATATATATATATATATATATATATATGTGTGTGTGTGTGTGTGTGTGTGTGTGTGTGTGTGTGTGTGTGTGTGTGTGTGGGAAACCAACGTCTTTTCGAGTAGGTACGTACGTTCTTTTATGTAATAAAAGTCAGAAAACTAGAGCGATAAAAGTGTCCTAATTTTTGCCTTCATTTAAGGAGGAAGAGGATAATAAAGAAAGAAAACGATGTCGAAAGATCTCGTCTCGAGATCAAAGGATTCTCGCAAGAGAAAAGAAATGAGCAAATTCACGCTTCAAGCACAATTAATGCTCCGTGTCGGAGGTCCATTTTATTTTGTTCCGGAGCACAAGTAGCTTTTGTACGTTGCGACCTCGTGTAATCTGTCTGATTTTTCTGTTTGATTGTAATTCTACGTCAGACCCCTAAAACCTACTGAAAAAAATCTACGCATTAAAAATAAAAAGTAAATAAGTAAAAACAAATAAATAAATAGAAATAAATAAATATAAATTGAATAAATAAATAAATAAATAAATAAATAAATAGATAAATAAATAAATAAATAAATAAATAAATAGATAAATAAATAAATAAATAAATAAAATAGTAGTTTAAGGAACGAACAGTAAATACTTTAATGTAAATGCCAATCGCTGGACGAGGCAAAATTTTTTCTTTTTTTTCTTTTATTCAGATGTTCTTTGATCCTAAACTAAACCCACTGATATATGCGTAAAAAGCAAGATGAAAATACAAAAGTCTAATAAATATAAATTAAAAATAAAATATTTCATTTCTGCAACCCGAGCATGTTCTAATGTACTATATCCGTATTTGTTATTATCATCTATACATTTGCTATATTGGTAATTTTTCATTTACTCTTTTTTTTTAATATTTAAATTCGTATATGGCGATGCTAACCTGACTGCTCTGTTTCCTTTCGTTTTAGTTACTTTGATCATTTCTGTCTCTTTTGGCGCTATTCTTAATTCCGTGATGTATTGTTAAGTGTAACATTAAGAAATTATTCTGTTCTTGTATCCTCCTTGGTCCCTTTCTTTCCTTGTAAACTGTCACTGAACTAAATTGGGTATGTTGTCTTACTTATTCTATGCGCAGCTATCAATAGTCTGTCTTATATTCAGAACATCGTATTTTATCCAAACTACACTATTGAGAATATCTCGCTTTCTTATTTAACAAACTGCAGTTCATATGTTTCATCCGGGAAATGGCTTTGCCATCATTCCCTTTCAAAACAAATGCAGTCCTCCTTCCACTTCCAATCTTCAGTGCAGGGCAATACTGTACTAAAGAAAAAAAAATGTTTCTTTCGTGAAAAATACCAACGGTTCCTGGCAATAACTCACAGTGCCTTAAAGCTTGACTCTTCTGCAACTTCAAAAAATAAGTCGGAGTTATATATTTTTATCTTTTTATCTTCTTGCCTTTATATCTCTTTTTCTTACTTTTATCCAGAATACATTTTTTCCCATTTATGAACATTCACTCTGAGAGGACCATATATCCGTGCACAATTTACATTGGTACGAGAGCGTGGCCTGTCTCATACACTAACCTGTGAGAGATCTAGCTAAACGAAATGTTGTCCTTTTTTGTGTGTTCAGGTGCTCTTCACATATTCTTGACCATGCCCCTTATGAATCTGTAACCAAACAAAACAATTGTCAGTCTTGTTATGTATATATATATATATATATATATATATATATATATATATATTATATATATATATATATATGTATGTGTGCGTGTGTGTGTATGTGTAAACAACTGCTGTATGCATACAAACACCGTTAAATTAATTGATAAAACCTATTTATAAATAAATAAAATAAAAAAAAAAAACTGTCAGAATGTTGAAACATCTTTTAAAACCAAACAACGAAAAAAGAAAAACACTAATGTTTAATTAAAAAGCCTTTCACAAAACATTTATTATGCATTTTTTCCCTGGGTTCCGAATTATCGGGTTTCTCTCAGTTGCTAAAAGCTTATACTTCCGCCCAGATTTATGGGCGGCCCTCGCCTCAAATATTTCGCAAAATAAATTTTCATTTTTCCTTCGGTAATTAAAAAGCTAGCGGCAGCCACGACCGCCAACTAAAACTGCGTCCTTATCATGCAGATTACTGTCATAACTTACCCGCTGGGGGAAAAACTTTGGGGAGACACCGAGCTCTAATTATGTCGGTTACTTTGCCTGTTTTGTGGTAAAAAGGACTTGTCGTCCGAAGCGAAGAAAACACAGACTATTTTCCCTTCTAAGGCAAACGAGTAGGAGTTGGAAATATTCTGCTTTAAATCATGCGCGCCGTCGACAATTAGCATAACTGAATTTACTGGATATAATGTTGTATTAGTATATAAAAATACACTCTTCTAAATACTATCTAATGAAAATTCTTATTTTTTTAATTTTAAGTTTGGGTAAATTTCCTCTGGCTCTTCAAATAAGGGATAAACTCTCTTCTAAGATATTTGATGCAGAATTTATATCGATTTTATTTTAGAATGAACCTTTTCATCCTGTTTTTATTTGAATGATAAAGATAATTATTTTTTGTATTCTTAACACGAGCTTATTCATCATATGCGTTCATGCCTCAGGCATTGTTTCGATTAATTTTAATATATTAAAATGTGTTTTTGTAACATATTTGTATCCATTTGTGATAATATTTCTTTCAGATGTTATTGAGAATAGTGGAAATTTTCAATACATATGCTAACCTTACAGCACCAGCGAACACACGAATTACTGAGGTTTTGTCATAGTAAAGCTTTTTACTATAATAATAATAATAATAATAATAATAATGGAAAAGTAAATCCACAGTAATATGTCTGATCTGTTATTTAAAATACAAAGCAGAGAGCTTTCGAAGACCTGCACGGTCCTCCTTGTCAATCTGAATACAATTACTAACAGTGACCATACAAGAACTCTGTTTTTCGACTAGTTTACAAATAGCCTGTTTGATGATGTAGTTGGCTCTTCACGTTATCCCCTCGTTCTCCAACGGCAAACCAGCTAATCGCCTAGATCTTCGAAGTGGCGGTTCGTCTCTTGAATCGTTTGATATGTTATCCATAGCAGCTTGGGCGCCTGCAACTAGGGACACGGGATGGGTCTCTGTTACCTGAACAAAGAAAGAAGATGAGGCAGCGGCAGTATCAGAGGTGGCTAGATTATTGGTGTTATTACCATGCAACCTATATCTGTTATAATCCCTGATAAACTGACAGCAAATTATTTCATTCAAAATAAAGTCTTCTTGCGTAAAGGCTTTATTGCCTTCCATAGAGAGACCCCTGTTAATAATTGCTCCTTCAACTAACCTTCTAATACTGTATCCTTACTATTGAAAATTACTTTTGACTCGTTCCAATTAATGCGTGACATTACCAATTTATCTTCCCTTGCTATCACTAAAGAACAAAAAGAATTATTGGGTTTGGGTTTGAGCTGTTGTTTAGGAACAAGTAAACACGACTTGTTACAGGGCATTAGCAATATAAATTATTTTAATTTCAGACATAATGATTTTCAATTGAATTTTTTAAAAGGTATTTTATAGATAATCATCTGGGTAAACAGAACAGTATTTTAACGAAAAGACACAAACTAGCCCTTTTAAATTTAAAAGACAACAAAGACATCAGAATAATGAAAGCTGATAAAGGTGGGTCACTGGTGATTATGGATACTAATACATACAATTCGAAAGCAAATGACTTACTAAGTGATGATAATACTTATACTAAATTATCAGAGTTGCCGTCGGTAACCTCTCTACAAATGAAATTCAATAGAGACGTGCGAAAAATAGCCAATACCCTCACGGTGACTGAACAAAAACAGTTAGTTTTGAGTAAAATATCAAAGAAAATGCCGAGTCTCCCTTACTTCTACGGCATAACCAAAAAACCTTTCATAAAAACAGGATGCCCTCTACGTCCCATTATAGCTACTTGTAATTCGCCACAATCTGTTATGGCTGTGTGGTTAGCCGAACAGCTCAGCCCATTATTAGGCACCTTTTCTAATGCTCACTTACTTCATTCAAGTAACTTTATAGACAGGCTTAGGACACTGGGTAATGTAAGGGGAAAAATGATTAGCCTAGATGTTACGGCCCTTTTCACTAATGTGCCTCTTGAGTTTGTCCTTACAAAATTAAAAGAACAGTCAGAAATTGGAAATGTTAACTTCCCTATTCCTACAGAACAGTTTTTAGACTTGATTCGTCTATGTGTCTCATCCACAATATTTTCATTCAACAATGAAGGCTATAAACAAAAATTTGGCGTAGCCATGGGTTCACCCTTATCCCCCATACTTGCAAATTTATGCATGGAATTTGTAGAAACTGAAATCCTCTCCAAATGTGATCCAAATCTAAAACCACTCATTTGGGTCAGATATGTCGACGATGTCTTCGTTATTTTCCAAGGTAATCAAATAGACTTCGAACAGTTTTGAGATTTGTCAATAGCATACTACCTTCCATTCAAATTTACAGTAGAATATGAAGTAGAAAATAAGCTGCCCTTTCTGGATGTTTTGGTATACCATGACCCTATTTCATTTAGTTTTAAATTTGTAGTGTTTACAGAAAAGTGACTAATGCTGAAGCTTATGTCCACTTCTATTCTTTTCATAATAATGAAGTAAAGCAAAATATAATGATAAATTTCATCCTAAGAGCCTTGAAAATATGTGATCCTGAATATATTGACAGCGAATTTAATCATATAAAAGAAGTTTTTGGAAAATTATGCTATCCAGAAAATTTCATAAATAATGCCTTCACTAAAGCCAAAAGGATTTTCTATATAAAAAGTCAATATGAATACAAAAAAGAATCTAAAAAGTATCTAACCTTACCATTTAATCCCAACTTACATAATATTAAAAAAACAGTAAATGAAAAAGGTGAAGAAAAGGTCAACCTGGTATTCAACTATAAGAATACACTCAAAGGCTGTCTCATGCAAAATAATAACTCCAACCAAAGCTTTAACAAAGAAATTGGTGTTTTATGAAATACCTTGTCTGGATTGCGATAAGAAATATTACGGAGAAATGGGGGTAGGGGACTACCAATCAGAAATCAATGAACACAAAAGAGCTTATAATTTGCATGCTGAGAATAATGCACTAGTCTCACATAGTTTAAATGATGATCACCGCATTAATTGGAACAAGTCAAAAGTAATTTTCATAGTAAGGATACAGGTATTAGAAGGTTAGTTGAAGGAGCAATTATTAACAGGGGTCTCTCTATGGAAGGCAATAAAGCCTTTACGCAAGAAGACTTTATTTTGAATGAAATAATTTGCTGTCAGTTTTATCAGGGATTATAAGATATAGGTTGCATGGTAATACACCAATAATCTAGCCACCTCTGATACTGCCGCTGCCTCATCTTCTTTCGTTCAGGTAACAGAGACCCATCCCGTGTCCCTAGTTGCAGGCGCCCAAGCTGCTATGGATAACATATCAAACGATTCAAGAGACGAACCGCCACTTCGAAGATCTAGGCGATTAGCTGGTTTGCCGTTGGAGAACGAGGGGATAACGTGAAGAGCCAACTACATCATCAAACAGGCTATTTGTAAACTAGTCGAAAAACAGAGTTCTTGTATGTCACTGTTAGTAATTGTATTCAGATTGACAAGGAGGACCGTGCAGGTCTTCGAAAGCTCGCTGCTTTGTATTTTAAATAACAGATACGACATATTACTGTGGATTTACTTTTCCATTTTATTTTATTAACTCATGTATTATGAGGTTTCTTTGAATAATAATAATAATAATAATAATAATAATAATAATAATAATAATAATAATAATAATAATAATAATAATAATAATAATAATAATAATAATAATGCAAAAAAAAAAAGCTCTCCACTGGAGCCTGTGCAAGAAACATCAGCTACCTTGCAGTAATAAGTGCTACGAGCACCACCAACCTGAGGGAGTGATAGAAAACGACTAGGCAAAGATCCTCTGGGACTATGGTATCAGGACGGATAGGGTGATACGTGCAAACAGACCAGACGTGACGTTGATTGACAAAGTCAAGAAGAAAGTATCACTCATTGATGTCGCAATACCATGGGACACCAGAGTGAAGAGAAAGAAAGGGAAAAAATGGATAAGTATCAAGATCTGAAAATAGAAAAAATAAGAAGGATTTGGGATATGCCAGTGGAAATCGTACCCATAATCATAGGAGCACTAGGCACGATCCCAAGATCCCTGAAAAGGAATCTAGAAAAACTAGAGGCTGAAGTAGCTCCGGGCCTCATGCAGAAGAGTGTGATCCTAGAAACGGCACACATAGTAAGAAAAGTGATGGACTCCTAAGGAGCAGGATGCAACCCGGAACCCCACACTATGAATACCACACCCAGTCGAATTGGAGGACTCTGATAGAGCAAAAAAAAAAAAAAAAAAAAAAAAAAAAACAATAATAATAATAATAATAATAATAATAATATAGTAATATCAAGTCCTCCGTATTGGTTGACTTTTCAGTATTACCTAGACTGGCAATAAAAATGTGCAATAAAGGACCTGTCAAAATCGGTGGATTCAGGGGACAATTATTATTCTACATTAAGTATTACATAGGTATACATCAGTCTTGTTCTCTCTCTCTCTCTCTCTCTCTCTCTCTCTCTCTCTCTCTCTCTATATATATATATATATATGTGTGTGTGTGTGTGTGTGTGTGTATATATATATATATATATTATATATATATATATATATATATATATATATATATATATATATATATATATATATATATATATATCTCATGTATTTCACATCAGGAAAATCATGAGTATCAAAAGAGGGGTGTTGCAATTCAGACGCCCAGTCATATAAACGCGTTTTATTTTAATATTTCTAAATTCTGGGTAAAAACAAAATACTCAATGACTATGCCTACTCTCAATACACGTTAAAGAATGGTTATGTATTTCAACTAAAAATTATTTTTTAGGATGGTGATTTGCGTATGGCTAGTCTGGACGTTGAATCGTTATTTTGGATAAAGTGTTTAGTAATGATGAGCTCTTTGTGGTTTTAATAGGCAACTTTTTAAATGTTTTTGGAACTTGCTGTGCAAATGCCACCTTTGTTTTTAATGGGCAGCTCTTTCTGCAGGGCAGAGGGGGTTGCCATGGGTTCTCCTTTGGGAACTGTTTTTTGTTTGCAAATTTTTTTATGGGACATTTGGAGGAGAATTTTCTTAATGATTGTCCAGGGAATTTTAAGCCAGTTTTTTTTATAGAAGGTATGTTGACGACACTTTTGCCTTATTTAAATGTCAGTGGCAATGCCAGCTTTTTTTAGATTATGTTAATGAGGCCCATCCTAACAATAAATTTACATTGGAAAATGAGAAGGATGACACCCTAGCCTTCTTAGATATAAAAATAACTAGACGTGACCACCATTTCAACACAAGTGTTTTCAAGTGATGAATGCGCAGGGTTTAGTTACGAGTAACTCAAAAAGAAAAATAGAGTACTTAGAAGAACTAACCCAAAATGAAAAGAAAAATAGATATAATGAATATAAGTGAAACCTGGTATTCCCAAGAGACTGGGAATGATGATCAAATAAAAGGGTTTCCAAACTTATAGATCAGATAGAAAAAATAGGAATCAAGGGGGAACCGCAATATAGGGTGGGAAAGACAAAAAACAAGGAAAAATATGTGAGAAATATAGTAACTCAGAATGTGAACTAATAGCGGTAGAATTTGAATCTGAAAAATTGATGAACATAGTAATATATGACTCCTAATACTAAAGAGTTTGACTTAATAATTGAAAAATTGGATGATATATGTAGAAATCACAAGGACTGGACTATTCTCCTACTGGTGACTTCAACTTTCCTTTCGTAGAATGGAAAGAACGAATAGGAGATTGTGGTTGTACTTATACATATAAAAAAGAGAGTAATAGTAGTGCAGAAGATAAGAGGCAATTTGAAAAGCTATTAGATATGCTACTAGAATACAACATTCAACAAATAAATCACCTGCCAACAAGAAAGGAAAATACTTTAGACCTAGTATTTGTGAACGAGATGAATTATGTTAAAGAAATAATAGTTTTATAATGCGAGTATTTCAGACCATAATGTCATAGAATTAACAGTTCATTCCAAAGCAAGTTGAAAATAGAGATAAGCAAGAAATAAAAAAGTGGGAAGGATATGGAAAATACAACTTCTACAGTAAAAAATATAAAATGGTCAGAAATTAATGAAGAATTAAACAAAGATTGGGATAACATTTTCGTAAGTGATGACATAAGGGTAAATACGGAGATATTATATAAAAATATTGGAGAAAATAGTGGAAAAATATATACCGAAGAAGAAAAGTAAACATCATTCAGCATACCAAGAGACAGAAGGATCTTGTTCCAGAAAATCAGAAAGTGGAAAAAAAAGGTCTTGCAAAAGAAAAAAAATGCATGGAAAGTTATAGAACTAAAAAGTAAGTAGAAAATGCAGAACAAAAGATATACAATCAAAAGAAAATGAAAAACGGGACTTGGAAGAAAAAACCCTATTAAATATCAAGCAAAACCCCAAACTATTATACTCATATGCGAAGAAGATGAATAAAAGAAGAATAGAAATAGGCCCTCTGAGAATTGAAGGGAGATTAACGAATGAAAAAAAGGAAATTTGCAACATACTGGCAGAACGATATAAGAGAGAATTCACCCCTAGAATAGATAATGAAGATAATGATATAGAAGTAAGGGAAGAAAATAGGTGAATATTTAGCTGACATAGAAATTAATGAAGCTGATATTGTGCAGGCAATTAATGAAATTAAAAATGGAGCTGCTGCAGGGCCGGATGGAGTCCCTGCTATTTTGTTAAAGAAAGTAGTTCATTCTATCGCAAAGCCACTTGCAATATTATTAAGACAAAGTGTAGATACAGGCAAGATTTATGATGAGCACAAATTAGCATATATCACCCCCTACTTTCAAAAGTGGATCAAGACTAGAGGCAAGTAATATAGGCCTGTGAGTCTAACATCACATATTATGAAAGTGTATGAAAGGGTAATGAAGAAAAATATTATGAAACATTTAATAAAAAATAATTTGTTTAATATAGACAACACGGTTTCGTACCCGGAAAAAGTACACAAACCCAACTGTTAGTCCACCGTGAGAACATATCAAAAATATGAAAGCGGAAATGAAACAGATGTGGTTTATCTAGACTTTGCAAAAGCTTTTGACAAAGTAGACCATAATATATTAGCAAAGAAAATTAGAAAACACAATATTCGTAGATAAAGTAGGAAGATGGTTAAAAGAATTTTTACAAACAGAAAAAACAGATAGTTATTGCAAACGATGAGAAATCGGATGAAACCAAGGTAATATCCGGTGTGCCACAAGGTACGGTGCTAGCTGCAATATTGTTTGTTATTATGATTGAAGACATAGACAGTAATGTTAAGGATTCGGTAGTGAGTAGTCGCTGATGACACAAGAATAAGTAGAGAAATTACTTGTGATGAAGATAGGAACGCTCTACAAAGAGACCTTAACAAAGTATAATGATTGGGCAGAGGTAAATAGGATGTATTTAACTCTGATAAATTTGAATCAATAAATTATGGAGACAGAGAAGGAAAAGCTATATGCATATCGGGAGTAATAATGAGACAATCACAAATAATAAGGAAGGCAGTTAAAGACCTTGGTGTGATGATGAATAGGAACTGTTATGCAATGATCAAATACAACTTTGTTGGCAAAATGTAAAGCAAAAATGGGAATGTTGTTACGGCACTTCAAAACAAGAAAGCTGAACACATGATTATGCTTTATAAAACATATGTTCGTAGTCCACCTTGAATATTGCAATATGATATGGTACCCACACTATCAAAAGGATATTGCACAAATAGAGAGTGTACAAAGGTCCTTTACAGCTAGAATAGAAGAAGTTAAAGACCTTGACTACTGGGAAAGACTACAATTCTTAAAATTATATAGTCTAGAAAGGAGAAGAGAACGCTACATGATAATTCAGGCATGGAAACAGATAGAAGGAATAGCAGAAAATATCATGGAACTAAAAATATCAGAAAGAGCAAGCAGAGGTAGATTAATAGTGCCCAAAACTATACCAGGAAAAATAAAGGAAAGCACACAGGACATTAATCCACTACGCACCAGATCGATAAATGCAGCGTCTATTCAATGCGTTGCCAGCTCATCTGAGGAATATCTCAGAGGTGAGCGTAGATGTGTTTAAGAATAAGCTCGACAAATATCTAAACTGCATCCCAGACCATCCAAGATTGGAAGATGCAAAATATACCGGAAGATGTACTAGCAACTCTCTGGTAGACATTAGAGGTGCCTCACACTGAGGGACCTGGGGCAACCCGAACAAGATGTAAGGTCTGTAAGGTAAGGTCAGAAGAGTGTGATCCTAGAAACGGCACACATAGTAAGAAAAGTGATGGACTCCTAAGGAGGCAGGATGCAACCCGGAACCCACACTATGAATACCACCCAGTCGAATTGGAGGACTCTGATAGAGCAAAAAAAAAAAAAAAAAAAAAAAAAAACAATAATAATAATAATAATAATAATAATAATAGTAATATCAAGTCTCCGTATTGTTGACTTTTCAGTATTACCTAGACTGGCAAGAAATGTGCCAATAAAGGACCTGTCAAAAATCGGTGGATTCAGGGGACAATTATTATTCTACATTAAGTATTACATAGGTATACATCAGTCTTGTTCTCTCTCTCTCTCTCTCTCTCTCTCTCTCTCTCTCTCTCTCTCTCTCTATATATATATATATATATATATATATATATATATATATATATAGTATATATATATATATATATATATATATATATATATATATATATGTATTTCACATCAGGAAAATCATGAGTATAAAAGAAGGGGTGTCCAATCAGACGCCAGTCATATAAACGCGTTTTATTAATATTTCTAAATTCTGGGTAAAAATACTCAATGACTATGCCTACTCTCAATACACGTTAAAGAATGGTTATGTATTTCAACTAAAAATTATTTTTAGGATGGTGATTTGCGTATGGCTATTCTGGACGTTGAATCGTTATTTTGGATAAAGTGTTTTAGTAATGATGAGACTCTTTGTGGTTTTAATAGGCAACTTTTTTAAATGTTTTTGGAACTTGCTGTGCAAAATGCCACCTTTGTTTTTAATGGGCAGCTCTTTCTGCAGGCAGAGGGGGTTGCCATGGGTTCTCCTTTGGGACTGTTGTTTGCAAATTTTTTTATGGGACATTTGGAGGAGAATTTTCTTAATGATTGTCCAGGGAATTTTAAGCCAGTTTTTTTTATAGAAGGTATGTTGACGACACTTTTGCCTTATTTAAATGTCAGTGGCAATGCCAGCTTTTTTTAGATTATGTTAATGAGGCCCATCCTAACAATAAATTTACATTGGAAAATGAGAAGGATGACACCCTAGCCTTCTTAGATATAAAAATAACTAGACGTGACCACCATTTCAACACAAGTGTTTTTAGAAAGAGTACCTTCACTGGGCTCGGCAACAACTTTTTTAGCTCGTGTTGCCGTAATTTCAAGATGAATACTACCTATCTGATTGGCTCTCCTTCCACCTTGAAGTCGAGTTTCTTTTAGAATATTTTATAAAGAACTCGTTTCCCAAAACGCTGGTTTTTAACATCATTAGTAAATTGCTAGCGAAGTATCTGTCAGCACCCATCCTTAATTTTAATGTACCTAAGTTAACCATGTACGCACCCTTCCCTTTTATTCATTCAGACAGTTTACGTCTTAAAGTAAAAAATATTATTGAAAAGGAATTTGGTTTTTTAAAACTAAATCTCATTCTCATGAATCCACAAAAAATTGGAGGGTTTTTCAATTACAAGGACAAATTACAGGATTTCATGAAGTCCAATATTATATATAAATTTGAATGCCCAAGAATTCTTGGTATTTATGTTGGCTCTTCACGTAGACTGTTCCAAGTCCGGTATTAAAGCCATCTGGGATTAAGTTACAGAACTGGGTCCAGAATCTCTAATCCCGAGTTCTCTAATATAAGAACACATTCAAAGATTTGTAAAATCACCATCGATAAGAAACATTTCTCTATTATTGGCACCAAAAAGCAAACTACCCTCCTAACTACCCTTGAGTCATTGTTTATTAAGCACCTGTCACATACTTTAAACTCCAACACCTCGTCATCTCCTCTCTCTCTGGCGTGAGGTTTACGTTGTGTGCAGACCTTACCGTTTTTAGTCACTCAGCTCTTTCTTTCTTTATGAATAAGTAGTTTTCTTCTCATTCTCTATTTTAACCTTCTGAGCATGTTTTAATTTTTATTGTAACTTTTAAGTTTAATTTTTATTGTAATTTTTAAGTTTATTTTAATGTTGAATTTCAATTGCAGACTGATGATGTGTTGGTGACAACATGAAACGTTTGTTCTAAAAAACGTGTTCAGATGACTGGCGTCTGATTGGACACCCTTCCTTTATATATATTTATCTCTACTTTTCGACTCAGGCTCTGCTGGTCATCTTCCAGGCGAGGGTTGGAGTTAGAATGATGCTGGTGATTTATATCATTGTTGATTAAGTTCACCTTATGCCAGCACGAGCTCTTGCTCGTTAGAGCAGCCCGTAATTAATTTTGGATGCTTAGGTGCAAGTAACTGTAGTAGATTCACATCAAACGTGCATTTGATGTGTAGGCCAGTCCCTTACGATGCTCTTGATTGGTTGTTGATAAGTCAATCACAGGGCTGGAAACTCTCAGTCTCTCTTGAGAGTTCACGTTGGCAGGATGTATATTCCACCTCTCCTGAGGGATACTTTTGAAAGACGTATCCCTCAGGTGAAGTGGAATATACATCCTGCCTATGTGAACTCTCGAGAGAGACTACGAATTTCCCGCCCTGCGATTGGCCTATCAACAGCCAATCAGGAGCGTCGTAAGGGGCTGGCCTAAACATCAAATGCGCGGTTGATGTGAATCTACTATAGTATCCAGTTTTTCTGCGGAAGTTGATATATTAGCTTGCTACTTCAGGGAAGACAATATAATGTCACTATGCTAATATCCTGATGCACTACTACTAACAGAGAACAGAAAAAAAAATGAATAAAGAACTTACTGTTTCCAGGACGACAATCGGGGGACAAATGTCTAAATCGGCTCCAAATCTTATGGCAATAAACAATTTTTTGGAAAAGGGTAAAGTCCAGCGGGTTTCCAGCAATGATTGATAGCCTGTAATACCAAATAAGCTCGGATTTCTATGACTGATTGCTCATACAGAACGTTTTTTCTTTTACACTACGAATTATATATCGAGTAAGAAATTGTTTATTTATTTATTTATTTATTTTTTTGGCTCTTACTTTATCTGTAGTTGACAGTGATTTTTTGTTGTGAATAACTAGATATGAGAGAGAGAGAGAGAGAGAGAGAGAGAGAGAGAGAGAGAGAGATTGAGAGAAAGAGGAGAGAGAGAGAGAGAGAGAGAGAGAGAGAGTGAGAAAAAAGAATTAACCCTTCTTGAAATATTTACTCAAAATGAGATCGTAATTCTCAATGCTAATCCGAACTGCTCGATCAGGAAATACTTCAACTACATGAAACAGATGTATTAATTAATATTAAAAGAGTGATACTGTATTATTTTTCCCTATGACTCGCAAACTGCTTTTTTATTAACTTTCATAAGAACTTAAAACGTATTAATATAGTGAGATATTCCTTATAGTTTTGGTATGCTGAATATAGTTGTATTATTACAAACACACGCACACACACACACACATTGTGTCTGCGTGTGTGAGTGCTTGCAGAAATTAAATCAAGATTGGTACTTGTGCCAAAGGACTGAAAGTGGGTCCAAGTTTGCATGGCACATCTAAACTAAAAAATTATGACATCGGTGCATGGGATCCAAAAGGTTTAGCCATCCTTGGGATTAAATGGTAACGATAATAAAGCTATAGGAAATGGTGTTTGTTACATTAAGCTGAAGAAACCTCAACGTTTCACAATTGTATTATCAGAAGTCTTGTTTTCATAATAAAACCAAAATAATAAAAAAATAAAAATGAAAATAATAATAATAATAATAATAATAATAATAATAATAATAATAATAATAATAATAATAATAATAATAATAATAATAATAATAATAATAATAATAATAATAATAATAATAATAATAATAATAATAATAATAAAGTAAGTAATGCCTCCAATACTTGTGTGGCTGAGCAATTGATTTAGAAATCATAATAGTTTCTTCACTGCTTTTAATCTTGGCTTTGAACTGTTTCATATAATTTATATAACGATGGTTAAATGGACTATATACTGTTATTAAGCCTACTGTTTCCTTTGATTTCCCTTAGGAAACAAATTGAACGCGTATCTATTGACAAGGAGGCTTTTACAAATGGTTATCTCAAGGTGTATATAAAATATATCATCTATGCTTGCCATGCCTATATACCCTGATACCTCTAAATACCTGAAGTTTGTAAATGTAACTCCTTCACGGTATTCGCAACGAACTTTGAAATTAATTTGCAACCATTAGTATGGTGGACAATATGAGGTATTGGTAAGCAGCATAACAATCTTCTTATTCTATTAGTCTAGAAACCCTTCATCTTATTAACAGGTAAACTTAACGATAAAGTCTGGCCCTGTCGATCAGACAAGCGGTATTTATAGCGTAGCTCATTTCATTCAACTGCTACACTAAAAAAAAATAAGTTTCTGAAAGCGAATATATTATAAGGCAACCCTTCTGCTGCTCTCTGCCTTCCCTTTAGATACCAGCAAGAGTCAAATAACTGTAAGAGCTTTCGCAAATTGGAAGCGTTGCCGTCAATTTGCATGTCGTAGTTTCGTCACTTTTCATGAAAGGCATTTTGTTCTCAGCAGCTGATAGGGCCATTTAGTTCGTTAGCGAAGGTAAGTGCTCGCTTCCCTTTAAGGCGCAATTGGAGTGGTTGGTGTTCGCAAGGTCTCGCGAGCTCTTTCCGTAACTTTTGTTTGGAGCAGATCGCCGTCTCTATAAGATACAGGAGATTGTAGTTCACACAAACACAGGTACAAGATAGCGTAAGCGAATTTTTCTTCTGAAAAATGAGTTTTTTGTCTCTAAAAACCTTTTTTTTTTAAGTAATAAATGTCAGCTGTGATTATTATCATCGTCGTATTGCACGCGCTACTCAAGAGAATTTTAAAACGAAGATGAAACAAAAGTTATATCCTGCGACCAGTTTGTTAGATGTAATTGTCCAACAGTTCAGGTTACATCTTGGATAATGTCCATTCACAAATGTAAATGAGATTTTCATTATGGACTTAGATACGAACTTTTACCATTTGTGGGTGACTGAACATAGATTGAATTTACACAGGTTGTTTACAGTTAATTTGTTATAATTATTCACATCACGGTTATTTTTGAAGTTAACAGCAAGGACCATAGGTTACCTTCAGCTAAATTTTCTGAAGATTGTAAGGAATAATAATCTAATAATAATAATAATAATATAATAATAATAATAATAATAACATCACTCATTCATGTCGCAATACCATGGGACACCAGAGTTGAGGAGAAAGAAAAAGGAAAAAATGGATAAATATCAAGACCTGAAAATAGAAATAAGAAGGATGTGGGATATGCCAGTGGAAATTGTATCCATAATCATAAGAACACTAGGCACGATCCTAAGATCTCTGAAAAGGAATCTGGAAAAACTAGAGGCTGAAGTAGCTCCAGGACTCATGCAGATGAGTGTGCTCCCAGAAA
>NC_061093.1:63370074-63375074 GCF_015104395.2 Macrobrachium nipponense | reverse complement strand
AATAATTCAACATACGTATACAAAATTAAGGTAGCATAACCAACACACTCAAACCAAAATAAGGGGGCGCAGAAAGGAGGAGGAAATCGAAAAGAAAGAATATCCTGACGATTTACAGGATAATTCCAAAATACTTCGTATTCAATAATGCTATTTATTCTTTTTGAAGAATACAGAAATCCTACCACGTTCTGGAGGAGTGGTACCACAGGTGGTTTAAATAACTCGGGGCCCAGTCGAGCAGTCTCAACAGAATCTAGCCGTGATCAATGAAAAAGGTATCAAACAACCTTACCATGGGACAGCGAGATCCCCCTAGCTTTATAACTGAACCAGAGGTGGTGCGGTGAATCCCAAGGACGTCCAGATATGTTATCTGGAGAGATCTTCCTAATCTGAAGATACCGGATATTCAATAATCATCGGATCCTGCAGATACGGGCAAATCACCAATAGAGGCTGCAACCACCACAACGAAACCAGAGCAATGGTCAAAAAAGATGCAAACCGTGACAAGGTCAGAAAACGACAGCTGTTCTCCTCCAGAAGCCAAGAAGTTAACCCCCCCTTATCACAGGGGAGGGACCACTCACACAACCTCCTTAAAAGATAAACACGAATGTTAATAACAAACAAACAGTTGTTATACAAGAGAGGTGGTCAAACGACAAGTGAACTTAAAAAACTAGTTTAACAAATTATATCAAAATATTTAATTTAATAATAATATTTAACTAAAAAGGATCAAATACTGACAGTATCAATGCAGAAGCATTGTGTAAAAAAGGGAGAGAAAAAAAAGGAATCTTCTTTTAACAAGTCGAGCAAACAGCCACTATAGCCAATCTGCAAATAAGTCCTGAGCTACAAATCAAGTAGTCATTCCGGCACAGCCAATCCCCTTTCACCTTTTGCTTCATCTATCATCCAGTAACCATTCGTATTATTTCAGCATTTTCACGAACCAATCCTTAGACAATTTGGAATAACTTTTGTCTTGTATATTTTAATATTTTGTTTTTTTATTTATGAGCCATAGCTGTCGACTGGAGGCATAATTTTTCATGCTATGTAGAGAAAATCTAAATATTATAGTGCGGGTGAATGTCTCTGGCATTTTAATGAATTTCTGATATAGTTTTTGCTCCATAAATGATTTAGTGATACAACTGTTTTTTATTTGTTTTTCTATTAGTAGGGAATCAGTGTGAAAGAACTTTGTTGGGTTTATTCTTAAGGCTAATCTTTATCTTTGCTTATTTTTTCAAATCATGTAAGGTTGTCATGTAACACGTTTATCGTGTTTATTGCTCACTCCTTTCTGAATATATGTTGCACAGATACTTGTTAGACACCTTGTATAGGCGACCATTGACTCATGTTCTTAAAAACCATTACAAATCAGTTTACCAGACACAAAGCTCTTTGGTTCCTGGTATTTCTTGACAATCTAAAGTTTGTGTCAATTGTATAATTGAAACTCATACGTTTTTTGTATCTCTTTGACGTGTAACCAGAGATGCTCATATTAATATTTTTCGTTTTACATATATTATATATGGAGGACTAAAAAATCATGCTTTAATATTCAGTTCCAAATGTTGTCTTCATTCCTTTAAACCATATTTAATGTATACAGGAATAGGTCTAATGGTATGAAAATTCAATATTAGAGTTTTTTAACAATGTCTAGACTATAGTAAGAGAAAAATTAAAATATTTGGGATATTTTAATTCAAGTTTGAACATTAATGTACTCGCTGAACTTGCTGAAATATTTTGAGTTCAAAGATCAATTGGACAGCAGCGTAATGACTCGACGTAGACCACGCTTAAAACGGAAACAAGAAGAGACGAATAAAAAAAGGCGATAGATTTGGACTTGAATCAGAATGAGCACAAAGGCGGTTGCTTTAAAGCCAGGGAAACGACAACTTGAACTGAGACAAAAAAAAAAAAATGTACCGGAGCTCAACAATAGAGTGGAAAACGTCCATCAAACTGGCAATCAAACGTTCTCAGATCTCCATAAAGTAAAGTAGTTTGGGAAGATGTCAGACGGATATCCCAGACTTATACAAAATGTTAGTTACTTAGTAGTTTAATGCAGTAGATAAAACTGCAAAGGTGTAAAATAAAAGTGAAACCTGATAGATATCAATGTTAGCTACTTAATAAGTGACTTAACGCAGCAGATAAAATGAAAAACTGAAAAGATGCAAAAAGAGTGAAACCTAATAGATATCTTTCCAGCACGGAATTTGGAGCTTAGCAGAAACATGCCCCCCATGAATAATCAGTCACACAAATCCGGGTTTGCTTTACATCACGGGCTATCAATCATCGCTGGCGACCAGCAGGAGTTTGCCAGTACCCTCAAAAAGTGATTTCACTAACAGAGGAAATTTATTGCTCTTTCGAGAGTGTTTTTTGTATTTTGTTGGAAACCTCGGCAAAACCAGAACGTTTTCAATCGTGTGTAGACTAAGATTAAAAGACAAAATTCCAAAGACTAATCTGATTATGATGAAATTATTTTTCTTTTTGTTGTATTGCACGACAAAGATAACTTCTGGAAATATAAGTGAGAAGAGTAAAGAAATTTTCAGGTTCACACACTATTTAAAAGAACCCCTATATCCTTATAATTTCTTTATGAACCCTTAGGACATTAGGAAAATGTCACCGTGATCTTATTTTCAAGACAATTTCAGCTTTCTATAAATAATGAACTTTCAAAGATGAAATGCATTATAATGAAAACTAGCAACTCGGTATGGAGAGATCTGTCATCGATGTGGTATAACCTATTTCATTGAGTAAAACATTAGAGAGAGAGAGAGAGAGAGAGAGAGAGAGAGAGAGAGAGAGAGAGAGAGAGAGAGAGAGAGATAACCTAGAATAATTTTGGTAAAGGAAAATGGTAAAAATATGGAACGCGGAGATGGTCAGCGAAGGAAATAAAATGTCTATAGGTGACAGAAAAAAAACTCATTATCCCTATGAAACATTAAACTAATTAAATGCACCGTTTCATTTGATCTTAATATCCCTTCCCTCTAGAGCTCTTGTAAATCTCAACCAAATGCATTATATAATTAAGAGAGATGACCCCGTACGGGATGGCAGGAAAATTATGACTAACCATTCGGCGACGATGAAAAGTTTACACTTTAATACCTGCATTATTCTGGTACTATAGGGACCCTATAACATATAACCGGCTTTTGTAAGAGTGATGGTCGTTAAAGTGATGATTATATATGAAAAATGAGTAGATATCAAGGCTCTACGACTATAAATATTAGATCCATTTCGTGATTGGTGAATACTTGCGAGGCAAGTAATATCAAAAGAATACGTAATTAATCGAACTGATTGACGAACGCCGATTACTCCCGCTCCACCGCCAAACTATTTCACTTTTTACTAGACGCATATCAAGATCATAATAAACACTATGTACTCTAAGGGTGTCTGTCAGAATTACTTCATATTCATCCATATGGATTTAGCCTTTGCAGTAACAAGGGTTTCCATAAAAGCATGAGCCAATCTAGAAGTAATGAGGGCAATGTGGTTATAATGTAGCGAAGACGTGAGTAAGAAGCTGAATCTAAAAACTTACTGATTTATTCAAACAACAAAACAAACAGGTCTTTAGCTCTTGCAGGCGGAAATGTAGCTCCTGACACGAGACGGACACGATATACTAGAGGTCACAGTACAATCAACTGTTTGTTGAAGGATGGAAAGATATGCATAAATCGATGTAAAAGACACATATGAAGTTATGATACAAATAGCTGACATGCTGACGTTGTAATGTGTGCTAATAATGAATATATCTAACATGACATTGATGCGATCGATGATAAATGTACAGAAAGATGCGTGATTTATGTTGTACTTCTACACGCGTGTTTTGTATATATATATATATATATATATATATATATATATATATATATATATAGATAAGATAGATAGATAGATAGATAGATAGATAGATAGATAGATAGATATATATATATATATATATATATATATATATATATATATATATATATATATATATATATATATATATATATAGACACATCACACACACACACACACACACACACATATATATATATATATATATATATATATATATATATATATCTATATATATATGTTGTAACCATTAAGTAAAATGGCCTTTTAGGTCTAATGGGTAGGAAAAACGAACAGTTATGTTAAAGTTATAAACTGCTGGTAAATTAAGTTAAATACCTATATTTAGGTTAAATTCTATCATGATTTAAGCTAAATAATGTACTATTTTTGAACAATTAGTAAACAAGAGATATTATTAGTATTATCATTATTAAAAATAATAATAATAATAATAAGGATGTATTATTACATGAATAATTAATAATAATAATAATAATGCATGTATTCCATGGTGTCATAAGTCTAGAATATTCTGTTATATAACTAGAATCTCATAAGACTAGAATCTTGTCTTGTAATTAGAATCTTGTGTCAAAAGACTATCATTAGAATTTGGTACTAGAATCTCTGTCTTATAACTAGAACTCTTCAAGAACTTTTGACTTGCGCAATCTTTTATGTAAAAAATACAAAAAAAAAGAGGTACTACATATCTCAGGGAATTTTCATCGCTGCCGGGCATTTGTCATTATCATTAAGATAGGTGTGGCGTGAATGCGTGTAGCAATTACCCAAGACCTGTTGACCTTGGCTTGACTCACTCACGGAGAGAAAATTTTTTTTTTGGAATGAGTTGTTAATCAGGACATATTAAAAAAAGATAGACCGGTGTCATAAGTCTAGAATATTCTGTTATATAACTAGATTCTGTTATAACTAGAATCTTGTGTCAAAAGACTATCATTAGAATCGAGTATCATAAGACTAAAATCTATCATAGAGCTAGACTCTCATGTCTTATAACTAGAACTCTTCAAGAACTTTTGACTTGCGCAATC
>NC_061093.1:63357145-63362145 GCF_015104395.2 Macrobrachium nipponense | reverse complement strand
TAAAATCACCGTTGTGATCTTTGTTTTGTTCCGTATTGATTTTAACTGAAATGTATTTACGTCGTAAATTTTAGACTCTGATTTAGTCTGCCTGGTATAATTTTAACAGTAAATATATATTTTTATTTTGTTTTATTTATATACAAGTTATTTTCAGTTGCTCTATATGTTTGACGATTTATGTCCTATAATTCTGCTATCTGTTTTTCTCCTTTTTTCTGTGCTCCACATACTGTTATGCATATCTTATCATATGATATAAAATTTTCCAAAACGCTATTATGCCTTTTTTTTTAAGAAAAAAACTCTAGAAACTGGAGTATTTTGATATTAATTCCTTTTATTTTTCTTTATTTTTTTTTCAAATGCTTGGCTGGAAACCTAATGATTGGCAGATAAATAGAGCAGTGTTTCACTTGCTTATCTGAGGTGTAGTAACTGTTTAGAATATAGAATTGTGGTACTTAGAACAGCACTGGAAGCATTGATATAATGTTCTCGCAAGAGTAACAGTATACATTTAATATTATCATCTAAAATGTTTTCGACCTTCATTTTTTTTTACGGAGTTGAGATAGCAGAGTAAGTTCAGTAACTTACTTTTATATTTTTGACAATTGTATTCGGGGCTTTTCATTAAAGTTATCGCAGTATTTCGATACTATTTTGTTTCTGAACTATTACAGTAAACCATTTTGTTTCATAGGTACAAGTGATCATATATTCCATAAGTTAAAAAATCATATTAAAAATCGCTTTCTTCACTTATATTTAAGTGTCATATAATACATTCAATTTTATATGCTTTACATGATCTATACAGACTGAGAAGTTTGTGATCTTTCGAGCTCACTGATTTACTTATTCACTCATCATATTCAATCCAAGACTTTTCGCATCCCTTCCCATGTATAGTAAGTAATCTTTGTTATCAGTTTACATTCATTTTAAGTGAAGATATCAACCATTCTTTTATAATATGGAACATATTAATAATCTTTTTATTTTACTAACGGCTCACCTACGGAGCATGCGTCTGCGTCGTCGAGATCTTACCAAAATATGAAGAAAATCCGAATTCATTTCGAAATGATTTCCCCCATGAATTGATATTCGTTTGAAAGAAGGCCTGGAATTGAAATGGGATACTCCGTAGCTAAAACTAATGTATTTGTAAAGGTAATGAAATTATCTCCAATCAAGGTCCCCCCCCCCCCCCCCCCCACCCCCCCCCCCCCCCACCCCCCCCCCCCCCCCAATATATATAAATGTATATTAAATTTGTATAGGACAAAGACAAACGGGAGTAGCAAGATTCTGCCTTGGCGTCGTATTTCCGAAGAGATATCTGATGCAGCTTTCCCTCCAACAGCTTTTGAGGAAAGCGAAAAATGGCAGCGCTTTATTTCAGTATACCTCTCGATATTTTTGCATCCTTATTTTAAAGTGTAACCTTCGAAACTCAATTTCGCTGCGCAGTGCGCCTCTGGTAAGTTGATGGTGAAATTTGTGGAATGAAAAGGCCCTTTTCCATTAGAATAACTCAATATAAATATACATATACCCCATATTTAAACATTCGTCTTGACAACAGCATCATGTGAATGCTTATTACTTTTGATAAGAATAGAATTACAAAGAAATTTTAATAAAGTATAGTTATAAATACCAGGCTTCCTAAGAATATGACATATCTTAGGAAAAAAAAGACAGTTATTCTGTATTTAAACATTCATCTAGGTAATAGTATTATATCAATACATATTGGATTCCTTTTCTCTCTTTGTTTTTGGCAAAACGGTCTAACATTGTTCATTGAATAGTACAATGGTTTTATTAAATATCAAATATATAAAAAAATAATCGTTGTAAGAATACAGCCATTACTCTCCCTGAAAGTTAGATGCTGTAGTAACGCCGTTATAACTTATTCATTTCGTGGCAATTATCACAATTCCAGAATCTGAGTGACATCCTAATGAATAGCTTCTCAAATAGTTAAAACCTGCATCGAAGGAATAAATTCTAAATGACTCTCATCAAATTAATCAACAACACAACTTTCAACTCCGGGGAATTAGAGTCGTGGGGAAAGATCCAAAGTAGTGCAGCTTAATTATTATTCCTTATTTCATTTGAATTTTGAGAATACTATGGATAGCGCAGCATGCAGTGAGTGACCTTTCAAGCTTTCAGGGTGCTTGTGTGTATTGCTTTGATGTCAGATGCGTGGGTTCTCTACCCTTCAAATGATCTTGAATCAGTTTTATGGAAGGGAATAGAGGGAATGCGAATTTAAATTGTACTTCGATAAGAAGATTTCAGGCGTTGACTCGACGGTGAATTTAAAAGGGGAAGACTCTAATGACAATTCCAGTGTTTGCATGAAAGGGATAAAGGAGGACCGCTTCCCCTCTGGTGATAGCTTAGTTTGTTTCTGAAAAGCGCGAACTGTTTTTGCCTTTTTTTCAAGTATGTTCGGATGCAAAGGTGTGGAATATTTTTCCATTTTTTATAATTTCTTTTTTGCTTTTGAAATATTATGCTTTCTATATAAGCATCCATTCGGTGTATTTACTTCCAATAGTTTCGGTAATGAAATTATTCATATAATTTAACTAGAATGCCCGATAAGTGATTCGCCAGATCATGCAGATATACAGTTCCACATGTGTTAACTATAATATTGCTTATAATATTATTAGAGGGTAATTCCTGATTAACGAACTCTCCCTAATAGCACAACAGTCCTATTTAGTCAGACAGATTTAACTTTATTTTTCATATTTACACGTAGTCATTGCAAATTAGGTGTAATTCATCATAAAATAGGATTTTGATATCACAATTACTGCCTTTCATGTATAAACTCAATTATTTTTTCATGGGGAAATTAAAAAGTACCTACTTTCAAAATTTGACCGATTTCCGACAAGAATATTTAGAGCATAAATATAAAAATCCTGCTTTAGTGTTATCTAATCTTTTGGAAATCTATCATTTATATATGCACATAAAAAGGGGGCACTCCTGTAGTTCGATAGATAGATTCTGCGAAATTATTCCACAGGCAGACGCAATTTTCATTTTTAATATCTGTAACCATAACTGATACGATGTTCATTACGCTTGATTTCCGTTAATTACTAATACATATTAACCGATAATATTGGATTTTAGTTTACTGCCATGATTGGACATTTCACGAGAGTTTAAATGTGGGTTTTCTGTTAAACGATTCAATGACCGTAATCATACTGCCTGCTGTGCTACAAGATTTTTTTTTTTTTTTTTTTTTTTTTTTTTTTTTACAACAGAAAAATTCTTGTCGCGATGCTTTGATTTAATGTTCCTAGCATGCTTTAGCGGATAAGATAAAGCGTCCTTTCTATATGTGTGTGTGTGTCCTGTTTTTTTTTTTTTTTCTTATTTTTTTTAAACTCTTGGGTCGCTATCTTTCATGTGTTTTACTTTATGCTTTTTGAATGACTGATTTTGAATGAAAATGTTATCTTATTTCCATTAACTATTTTTATTGTACGTTTCTAAGCATACATTAAAGATATTTAATAGAAATATGATAACCTTTTCCTTTCTTTTCCTTTCTTATCTACGATTTCTGCATTCTAAATAGGTATATGAAAATCTATTTGAAATTATGCAAAATGAAATTTTTAAAAACCCGTAAATAATGTATTTATTAAAGAATTGTTTTCTTATGTTAGATAAACTAAACTAATTGTATTAATAAAGTTCTTACGCAGGCAAGTGGGAAAGCTGATATATTGGCGATAGAAGTTTGATATAATGAAAAGCTTCAGGAATATGAAGGAGGTTAATTATAATAAAAATATATTTAATATTTCTGATGGAACAGATTGAATATTCTGTAGTAAAAGATAGAAAGCAATGTCCCCGTCAATCTGTTTAAAACATCATGCACAGAATTAGGACACTTATTCTTTTAAAAGTCTTTTTGTACCCATCAGCTATCCCTGTCCAAGCCTCATCGAAATGGAAAGAAAATAACATATCTCTTTAAAAAGAAATATATTATTTCCTCCGTAGCGAATTAATATTTACGAGCAGGAAGACCAGCTATTCATAATGAAATGCTCGAAAGCTAAAGTTATTAATGGTTTTTGGGCGAGTGTACAGTTGTTTCCCTTCAATTGCTGCGTTTCCTTGTGAATAAATGTATGCATTTAATTTATATTTTTCTGACTGACCTGAAGGAAAATGGAAGTAAATAAAGTTGTCTGTGGAGGCATAGTTCAGAAGAGACATTTGATACAACTTTCGCTTTCAGCAGTGTTTTTAGGAAAGCTAAAAATGGCAATGATGTTTTATTTCAGCCCATCTTTCACACAGTTTTGTATTTCCATTTTAAAGTGCTACCTTCGAAATTCAATATCCTGCGCGGGACATGTCTGCTAAGTCGATCGTGGAATTTTGTATGAGAAGAAATTGCTATATTTCCATAGAATAACAAGAGATCATTATTAACAGACAATTTTTATCGTATATGAAAGCATAATTCAGGTTATCATAATACCTTTATACTCACTTAATTTGATAACAGGTGGAAAGAAATGGTTGAGAATGTAAGTATTGAAACGTAGGTTCTATCAAATTGTCAATAGCGTCACTGTCGAATTCAGGCTATGGAATTATAATTAATATCAGCTATTTCCAACTTGGTAGCTTCGTAACACGAACATGTTTTTATATTCATAAATTTTTAAAAACAAATGTTTCCCAACATCGAATTCCATACGATGGTTGTGACAATAAGAGGCCTGATACTATAATAATATGTATCTGAATTCGTCAGCTAAAGATACGTGTGAACTGATGATGCTGTAGAGCTGCCTCATTGGGCCATCGAATGCATGCAAGATTGTGTCTTAAAACGGGACGGGATATCCTCTTCATTTATGCCTCACTCAGGTTCATTTCAGCTGTCATAAGTGTCTATAAATAAAATTCCCAGAAGCATC
>NC_061093.1:63335493-63351645 GCF_015104395.2 Macrobrachium nipponense | reverse complement strand
GGACCTACAGGTTGCCCATTCCAGCATCTCCCAACTTAGAAACGCCTTTAAGTGTGACGTATGCCGCACACTCTATTTGATTTTTCCGCCTCATCAGAAGGTGCCATTCCAGAAGTGCCACCAAGCACCCAGTCTTTTAAGACTTTCATTACCATGTCGCAGAACACCATTCCAAGTGAGCCACTTTACACAGTAGGCACTCCCATTCCATCCAGTACTGTTCCTGGCCATCATTTTCATCTGAGCCTCTACTGCAGCCTAAGGGAAATGTCTTCCCCTGCTTCCCGCGACTTCTTTGCCATAGAGTAGAGAAGCTCCAAGCCCTCATAACTCTGGGCAAGGAGGCCGGTTACACTGGACCAGCACTTGACCAGTGATGAAGGCGCAGCAGGATGCCACACGCCTGGAAGAAAAGGAAGAAAAAGAAAACTAGAGAAAAGCCAAAGAAGCAGAGAGAAAGGAAGAGAAGCAGAAAGGAAGGCAAGTGAAGAAGAGAGGAAGCATGAGCTAGCTCTCAAGGAGAAGGAACTCGAAATGAAGCGGGAAGAAGGCCCGTAAGGAGAGTATCTTAGCTCAAGCCACTCTGCCAGCTTCCAGCCCTGCACCCACTATCTCTCACAGTCCCACCGTCTCTGGTCAGCCTGTTTACCATTTTTACTGCCTACCTCCTCCCTTTTGGAAGAGGTAAGCCCACCAGTTAACCGCGAACTTGTTTTCGAGGGTGATTCAACGGAGGACTCATTCACCTCCCCACGTCAAATCACTGCCAGAGAGGACTCTTCACCTGTGCCAGAGCACACTGCCAGCCTTGGTGACTCCACAGATTCGCAACCTGTGGGCCATCTCTGGCCTTACCGTCCAGTGCCACGGAAGAGGTTCTGGAACAAGTTCTGCCGAGACTGTGGCCGCAAGGGTCATATGTCTGCAAATCTTCGGAGGGTGCGCTAATCACAATATTCCCGCCATTGCAATGGCCGTTACCAATCCTTCTTACTAGGCCACCCCCGGCTAAGGGCCCTATAACCGTCGCACCCCTCCAAAGCCATTATCCGCCGAGCCACGTCAGAGCCTACGACGACTCTGGCGCTAAAATCTCCCATGATACGGGAAGACCGAATCCCCCGAGGGCTAACGTCGATAGACGTCACTTAATCACAATTGAAGGTATCAACCATATCAAGCTGATCCTTCCGACCGTCCAATTAAGGGTCACCAGACCTCACTTCTCCAAAGCATGTACTCTTGCAGTTGCAAGCTACATTCCAGGAGGTTATGACCTCCTCCTATGGGCAAAACATGAAGTCTCCCTAGCATTTCAAATAGACTAAGGGTCCTAACCCCACGACAACTCACTCCAAAGCAAGGAGTCATCGAAATTCTACTTCCTCCAGGAAGTATGTCCACCCGTTGCAAAACCTGCAACATACTAGGGCACTCCACGAATTGGCCTAGGTGCCCTAACCGACTACCAGCAGCGGACACTGACCATATTCCACAAGTCTCAGCCTTCCAAAAGAGACAGGAGCCTCTGTCTCCCATTACCAAGGGCCCGCTGAGAGGTATTGCACCTCCGGTACCTGCCACAGGTCCAGTCGACCTCAACTCTCTGCCAGTGCCACTTGGCAGCACTGAGCAGTTCCAAGCCCCGTCCAAGCCTGGACGTAGAGCCACCACAGAACTTGACCTCTGCGCCTGGTCCCGAGCTAGCGCCGGCGCTAACCTAATCAAGGATCCTCCTGCAGGAGATCCTCCAACAGGCATGGAGCTTACCGCAGCCCATGGCCAATTCCAAGTCCAGGATTTCTCTTCGGCCTCACCTCTGTCGCCCGAGGATGAACCTCCGGCAGGACCTTACCTTTACACCTCCTCTGGACGACCAGGAACTGCCCGACCAGGAGTCAGCCTGGAGTTTTCCCCTTACGACAGTTGTCGCAGCAGCCGAAGTGAGGGCCTCCCCTGCAGTAGGTTCCACCTCTACGACGGTTGCTGCAGATACCGAAGTAGGGTGTTCTCCTGCATTCCCCTCACGCTACCACTGCCTCTTGCTCCTGACGGCGTTTCTGGCCTTACCCCACCAGTCAGTGCCTCCGTCTACTCCTAAGACTGGGATAAGCCAGGTCCTGGAGGAATAAAGAAGAAGAAGAAGAAGGGACGTCATTAACCCACTAACAAAAGAGCCACATGCTCTCCTTGACACCTGTGCCCGAGGTACAGTGTCACATTCATTTGCAGAGTGATCCTGGCACCTACCCATGAGAAGGTAGCCAGCCTGATCTCTGCCAGTAAAGCTAACCCTCTAACCCTAGAAATTGTAATAATACTAACCCCCACTTTAATATAATTACCCCTCATTGCATTTCCATCCTGGTCCTCTACTAACCACTCATCATCCTCACGCATCATTACCTCATCTAATGTATTTTAACAATTCAGTCGACGAACCGCTGTCTGCGCGTACCACACTTTGGAATGATTGCGTCTCCAATTAACTGTATTGAGTAGGTTAGGCTAATGATTTAGTACCAGGGCATTAGGGTGTAGTAGCAAAAAGAATTTTCAAGTAACCTTACGTAAGGGTGGAGTAGATTGTCGTCACAGGCGACCCACCGTAGTTATCACTTAGGCTAGACTTCATTAACCCAATAAGCTAGTACACTTAGCATCCTCACCTATAAGTTAGGTAGGTCACTGTAGTTAGCTGTATCGCTGCTCAAAAAACTTTAGTTAGAGTAGGAGAACTGGGTTAGTCGAGACGATCACTTATTTTTTAAGCCAAGGCCTTCACGCCCGAGGGGAGTGAATGCCTTCTTAACAGGGGGAGCTGCTACGTTTATTGATCGCCTCATCTCCCCAGCAGTATTTAAGGTATCTTAGTTATAAAAGAAGCAGCCATGCCTTCTCCTAAAGCAACTGATTTTGGGAGAAAACACGCGGTAGAGGGTAGGAAGGAATTTCCGTCTGACGGAAGCTTAGGGTAGATAGGCAAATCAGGAGAGGAGCTAGGCCTCGAGATGGATTTTAGGGACCTCTACAATAAGACCTATTTTCCTTCCCAATTTGCTGGCTGGTTGTTTACCACTTTCAGGCAGTGCCCGAGGCGGTGTATGGAAGCCCCAAGTAATTAAGTGAGAACCAGCATCTTTCTCAGTCAGCTCCAGTCGTGACCTCGGACGGATGTCCCCAACCAGCCTTCCCACTTAGGCCCAACGGCGTTACTGGAGCGCCCAGATCTGAGACAAAGCCGGACGCCGCATTTCTACAAAGGTCCACTGATCATGGCATCCAGGTACGTCTTGTGAAACAGCATATTGCCAGTTCCTTACCTCCTAATTTTCACAAATCAAACTTCTAAATCAAAAGAACTCATCCCTTTTGTTCCTCTCACTGCCTCATGGCCGCATGCTTCCCCTTGTGTGATCGTCCCAGACAAATGAAGTCATTGCATACCTCAGTTAAACACTAGAGTGCCTTTTCCCCAGTGTTAGAGAACTGAATAATCGTAACTTGTGCAAGAAGTCCTTTTTTTTATCTTGTCTAATCTGGGATCTTTTTCCAGATTCCCTGAGTCACGTGTCCAAGTCTGTCCGCCCGCAAGTGTTGCATTACCGCAAGATTTCGAAACCCAGCTTTTACGTGAATCTCATTTTTAGCCAGCTATCCCTTGAGAGATATATGGGTCCCACGTGTGGACACGCTGCATTTACTTTTTCTCCAGGCTAGTAAAACGGCCTCTTGTAAATAAATAGATGTAAAGTAATTAGCTGAGTTTTTCTGGCGACCTTTTCCTCTAGAGTAAATGTTCACTTTAATCCTTTTTACGGTAAGTTCAAGTAATTCATTCTGTTGTTTCCCTCAACTATTCCTGTTTACGTATTGGAGCCCTTTCAAGGCCAGGCTTCATACGTAACAATATATATATATATATACATCTATATATATATATATATATATATATATATATATATATATATATATATATATATATATATATATATATATATATATATAGATATAAATAATATGATATATATGTATATATATATATATATTAATATATATATATATATATATATATATATATATCCCACTACATCTCTAAGAATCATTTTAATAATGTCTGGCGTTCATTGCCTACGTTGATTTTAGACTAAGTGAAAATTAGCATGATATAGCACACAGCTTAGTTTTAAAAGAACAATAAAATCGTAAATTTATGAATAGTAAATCCTGACTCTTCCAATCTAAAATCGTAGATACACATAATCTTCGTGAATGATAAGCGCTAAGAATAACTTCGTTTTTGAAAAAATAAGAGATAAAATAAGAAGCTCTTGACAGAAATTAACGTCCAATAGTCACGTATTCCTGCCTGCCTTCAAGCCTTTGATTAAAATAATTATTCATTCAGAATTCGCTTGTTAATTTCTTAATACGATTGAAATGAACAAAATACAACCAGGAAACTCAAATTGCGATGTTATCCTTTTAAAAAAAAAGGCTAAGTTATATATACGCTATAGGATTTTTTCCTACCTAAAAACGAGAGGATTTTTTTTCCCGAAACGCTTTAAAAAAAATTGGAGTAACTCTAGATGGAGGTCGGTTCATCATCATTTCCTCTTTAAAACGAAAATTTAGGTCATAGATGCATTACATTGCAACAATGTTAATTCCACTATTACCCTTTTTTCCATTTCAGAATGGAGACGCGTTAGCTGTAGTGAAAATTTGTATTCAAGTCCTCTTCATTCTCTTTTGTTTTTATTTTTACGAAAAATGCTTGCATCATGATGTCTTTACATTATTACTTATTTCTTTATTGCCATTAGATACAACTGTGTCGACTGCATTTAGCTCATATATTCAGCTCTAATTCTCTATTATAGTCTGATTTGCAGGAAGAAGATATACCGAATTCACAAAAGGACTTGCTAATATATACTACTATCATTGTTTACATATTATTACTTCTGCTTTTATAATTGAACCTATTATTATTGAACTCCACACTGTACAAGAATTCCATTAAAGCAATTTTATTTTATATTTTTCTAACAATTTCCTGTTGTGGTAGAGATATATTATACATAAAAAAACTTTTCACTATGAATACGGGTTCCCTTTCAAGTAATTATCTTGAATATTCAAACATTTTCACTTTCTCTTTTTATTTTAAGATTCATGTTTATGGGAGATGCCACAAAGAATCGTTCAAACACACTTTCAATTCAGACTTTGAAATACCGGTCAACTGATAAATTTAGTACAGCTGTTCAAAACGCACAAGATTTAATACATAGTATTAGAAGAAGAGGTGAATATATACCCATTTTAAAGAAAAATATCCAAAGAGAAGAGACTGATCTCATGAGCACAAGATTAGATAGTGCGTAATTGTGATGCTAGGCCTACGTCCAGATCCGGAAACCGAGTTATCAAGGAAACATTAATAAAAAATAGAAAAGAACCATGGTTACAATGAGGAAATGGCCCTAACAAAGAAAACTACGACGACTGAGAGAGAGAGAGAGAGAGAGAGAGAGAGAGAGAGAGAGATTGGTATACTAGCCTTAAGATCAGATTCCCCTGTTTTGTTAGAAGGGAAACACCAATCCAATTGTGACCGAGGCGTTCTTTTGCCCATGAAAAAGGTGACGCGACCATTGGCTGCCAGAGAATCGTTGTTGATGTTCTTGATGGTGATGAGGTGACGCTTTAAGAATCAAGGAAGGAAGTAGAGAGAGAGGGGGGTTGAGGGGGACAGTCGAAAACGACCGAAGATATCATTTCTTCGAAGGGAATGTATTCTGCCGCCCTCTGAGTAACGGTGGTCTTTGTTTGTTGTGGCAGAGTGCAACGTTGTTCTACAGTCTGATACATTCGGCGAAATTGGAAAAAAAAAACTTTTAGTGCCAAGAGCTTTCAATGTCCTTTATAAGTTATGTGCATTTTGGATTTCATTTTAGCAATTAGAGCTTCTGTCACAAATGTTTTCTCTGAGGTCATTTATTTTCTTTCTGCTGAAATCGTCCATTGCACCAGAAACGGAAATAGATCAAGTATTCTTCTTCTTCTTCTTCTTCTTCTTCTTCTCCTTCTTCTTCTTCTTCTCCCCAGCTATGGGGTCGCCGTTGTGAATGAGTCGTCTTCATCGATTTCTGTCCTGTGCATCGTTCTCGTTAATAAATCAAGTATTAAGATTGTTAAAATCCTGAAGTACCAAAAATAAATTAAAATACAACCACGTCTGCCACAAGAACACCTGATAAAGAAGAGAAACTAATGATTAAGCGAATAAGAACATTTCCGTTTTTGTTGTTAACATAATTTCTACTTCCGTATCTAGAGTAAGCCCATCACTTGCAATATCCAGATTTGTTATCACATTAACGTCTTAAACTGGATACATTTTACTTGACGTCATTAATGAAGCATTGTGCGTCAGCTTTATACATTAAGCCTGTACACATGTTAACTTGATGCTACAAAAAAACTTACTTCATAATCAATATGTATAATATATTTATCTAAATTGTATATTTAATTAAATTGTATAATCTTATCATAAGGGAAATGGAAGATGTCTAGTCTATTGTAATATCTTCGAGTAGCCTACTAGCCGACGGCAAGTTAAAAATTTTCATCAGCAACGACGATAACCTTAAGAAACGACAATTCAAAGTACATTTGCTTAAAAAAATGGAATGATATATTTTATGGAATTTTAACTACTAAGCATCACAGAAACTCGAATTTACAAGTACTAAAATATACCTCGGCTCACGTCACTTGATGGCAGCAATTTAAACTGCATATTCGTCCACGCTTTCATTTTATTCCTCAGAGTTACTTTCTCCCAACAATAATTCTCCTTTCCACTTTTTTTATTATCAACTTTCAGGTCTGGCTCTTCCTTGCTGGGGGCCGTAGGCAGCCAGGCGGAACAGATTGAGCTGTTAAATTTTCTGGAGACGGGCCAGTTAGGGATATCTGATGGTTGTTTTAAATTGGTCTGTCGGCCCGTGCAAACAGCCAGACATATCCAGAAAGACTAGGGAAGGGGGAAGCACGGAGAGGGAGCGAAAGAAATATGAGAGGGACGAATAAATTCTTGGAGTGGCGCATTGCTCCCTCTCTCTCGTCCCAGAACCATTCGTCTGGTTCTGCATCCTCCTCCAGGTGCTAGAGAATAGAAGTAGCCAACACGAGAGTCAGTTGGCTGGATCAATTCACCCCGTATTTCATATAAATACATGATCCCGTATGATTAGTGACTTTGCTCGCAATTAGGTGGCACTTTTGTTGTTATTATGAATATTATTCTTAACGCACAAGTGTTACGGAGCCAGATAGCGCTCCTGTGAAGTACATCGTCTGATAACCTTAGATAAACAGTATTGCTTTAGTGGATAAATTATGCTTACAGTCAATCTTTTGAAAGGTAATTCGATGTTATTTATAGAGTTTCCTATCCTTTTTCTGTTCATAGCTTGCGTGCCCCCTTGGTCACCATAGGCGTGTCTTGCACAAGGCATATATTTGAGAAGAGTTATTTTTTTTTATATTTCATATCGAACCTCATAACCGGCGCCCAGACTATGACAATATATATATATATATATATATATATATATATATATATATATATATATATATATATATATATATATATATATATATATATATATATGTATATATATATATATATATATATATATATATATATATATATATATATATATATATATATATATATATATATATATATATATATATATATATGTACATATATATATATATATATATATATATATATATATATATATATATATATATATATATATATATATATTTATATATATATATATGTGTGTGTGTGTGTGTGTGTCTACCAACGTCTTTTTTGAGTATGTACGTATGTTCTTGGTATGTAATGAAAGACTAGATTTTTTATTCCCATATCGAATTTAATACTCGGCACGCAGACTAGGACAATAATATATATATATATATATATATATATATATATATATATATATATATATATATATATATATATATACGTATATATATATATATATATATATATATATATATATATATATATTATATATATATATATATGCGTGTGTGTGTGTGTATACCAACGTCTTTTCGAGTAGGTACGTACGTTCTTTTATGTAATAAAAGTCAGAAAACTAGAGCGATAAAAGTGTCCTAATTTTTTGCCTTCATTTAAGGAGGAAGAGGACAATAAGAAAGAAAACGATGTACGAAAGATCTCGTCTCGAGATCAAAGGATTCTCGCAAGAGAAAAGAAATGAGCAAATTCACGCTTCAAGCACAATTAATGCTCCGTGTCGGAGGTCCATTTTATTTTGTTCCGGAGCACAAGTGGCTTTTGTACAGTTGCGACCTCGTGTAATCTGTCCGATTTTTCTGTTTCATTGTAATTCTACATCAGACCCCTAAAACCTACTGAAAAAATTTACACATTAATCGTAGGAAATGTGTTGTTCAAATACCTTTTTGATTTAACAAATAAAATCATATTCCCAAAATGCTGTAAAATGTATATTTTCATTAGTGCAAATAATAATCCACTTGTATTAGATATTCTTATTTTTCTTATTAAATTACTAGGTACTATAGGATTTAGGTGGTTCTCCCTCTTAGTATCCGTCTTTTGTCTCGTGTTTAATTTAGTTGATGGAGTATTACGCACTATTTACATTTCATATAACAACATAATGAATAAATAAATAGGTATATGAATAAATGCAAAGATTAAATAATTAATTAAACAAAACCTTCTTTAAATATATCGTATTTTTTTTACTAAATATTCCAGCTTGTTTCATTGATTGTCGCTTTAGATAGATGTTGTACCATAAGGATGTACCCATGTTTATGTTAATATAGGTTAAAAATAAAAAATAAAAACATTTAAAAATAAAAGTAAATAAATAAAAACAAATAAATGTATAAAAATAAATAAATATAAATTAAAGAAATAAATGAATAAATAAATAAATGCATAAATAAATAAATAAATAAATAAAAATAGTAGTTTAACGAACGAACAGTAAATACTTTAATATAAATGCCAATCGTTGGACGAGGCAAAAATCTATTTTTTTTTCTTACTTTATTCAGATGTTCTTTGATCCTAAGCTAAACCCACTGATCTATGCGTAAAAAGCAAGATGAAAATACAAAAGTCTAATAAATATAAATTACAAATAAAATATTTCATTACTGCAAACCCGAGTATGTTCTAATGTACGATATCCGTATTTGTTAACCTGACTGTTCTGTATCCTTTCGTTTTAGTTACTTTAATCATTTCTGTCTCTTCTGGCGCTATTCTTAATTCCGTGATGTATTGTTTAGTGTAACATTAAGAAATTACTCTGTTCTTGTTTCCTCCTTGGTCCCTTTCTTTCCTTGTGAACTGTCACTGAACTAAATTGCGTATGTTGTCTTACTTATTCTATGCGCAGCTATCAATAGTCTGTCTTGTATTCAGAACATCGTATTTTATCCAAACTACACTATTGAGAATATCTCGCTTTCTTATTTAACAAACTGCAGTTCATATGTTTCATCCGGGAAATGGCTTTGCCATCATTCCCTTTCAAAACAAATGCAGTCCTCCTTCCACTTCCAATCTTCAGTGCAGGGCAATACTGTACTAAAGAAAAAAAAAATTTCTTTCGTGAAAAATACCAACGGTTCCTGGCAATAACTCAGTGACTTAAAGCTTGACTCTTCTGCAACTTCAAAAATAAGTCGGAGTTATATATTTTTATCTTTTATCTTCTTGCCTTATATCTCTTTTTCTTACTTTTATCCAGAATACATTTTTTCCATTTATGAAACATTCACTCTGAGAGGACCATATATCCCGTGCACAATTTACATTGGTACGAGAGCGTGGCCTGTCTCATACACTAACCTGAGAGAGATCTAGCTAAACGAAAATGTTGTCTTTTTTTGTGTGTTCAGGTGTTTCTTCACATATTCTTGACCATGCCCTTATGAGTCTGTAATAAAACAAAATTGTCAGTCTTGTTAATGTAGTGTATATATATATATACATATATATATATATATATATATATATATATATATATATATATATATATATATATATATATATATATATATATATATATATATATATATATATATATATATATACAGGAAGGTTGGGGCATCTGGAATTATTCATTTTATATATATATATATATATATATATATATATATATATATATATATATATATATATATATATATATATGTGTGTGTGTGTGTGTGTGTGTGTGTGTATGTATGTGTGTGTGTATGTAAACAACTGCCGTATGCATACAACACTGTTAAATTAAGTGATAAAACGTGATTTATAAATAATAAAATAAAAAAAAACTGTCAGAATGTTGAAACATCTATTAAAACCAAACAGCAAAAAAAGAAAAACACTAATGTTTAATTAAAAAGCCTTTCACAAAACATTTATTATGCATTTTTTCCCTGGGTTCCGAATTATCTGGTTTTCTCTCAGTTGCTAAAAGCTTATAAAAAAAAACTTCCGCCCAGATTTATGGCGGCCCTCGCCTCAAATATTTCGCAAAATAAATTTCCATTTTTCCTTCGGTAATTAAAAAGCTAGCGGCAGCCACGACCGCCAACTAAAACTGCGTCCTTATCATGCAGATTACGTCATAACTTACCCGCTGGGGGAAAAACTTTGGGAGACACCGAGCTCTAATTATGTCGGTTACTTTTGCCTGTTTTGTGTGGAAAAAGGACTTGTCGTCCGAAGCGAAGAAAACACAGACTATTTTCCCTTCCAAGGCAAACGAGTAGGAGTTGGAAATATTCTGCTTTAAATCATGCGCGCCGTCGACAATTAGCATAACTGAATTTACTGGATATAATGTTGTATTAGTATATAAAAATACACTCTTCTAAATACTATCTAATGAAAATTTTTATTTTTTTTTTTAATTTTAAGTTTGGGTAAATTTCCTCTGGCTCTTCAAATAAGGGATAAACTCTCTTCTAAGATATTTGATGCAGAATTTATAAAGATTTTATTTTAGAATGAGCTTTTTCATCCTTCTTTTATTTGAATAATAGATACATAATTCCCAGTAGCCCTCCCTACGTGGGGTAAATTCTCTTCTATGATAACACTTGATGCAGAATTAGGTATTCTATCGTTTTTATTTTAGAATGAGCCTTTTCATCCTGTTTTTATTTGAATGATAAAGATAATTATTTTTTGTATTCTTGACACAAGCTTATTCATCATATGCGTTCATGCCTCAGGCATTGTTTCGATTCATTTTAATATATTAAAATGTGTTTTTGTAACATATTTGTATCCATTTGTGATAATATTTCTTTCAGATGTTATTGAGAATAGTGGAAATTTTCAATACATATGCTAACCTGACAGCACCAGCAAACACACGAATTACTGAGGTTTTGGCATAGTAAAGCTTTTTACTATATAAATAATAATAATAATAATCAATAATAATAATAATAATAATAATAATAATAATATCAAGTCTCCGTATTGTTGACTTTTCAGTACTACCTAGACTGGCAAGCAATGTGCCAATGAAGGACCTGTCAAAAATCGGTGGATTCAGGGGACAATTATTATTCTACATTAAGTTATACATGGGTATATATACATATATATATATATATATATATATTTATATATATATATATATATATATATATATATATGTATTTTCACATCAGGGGGGAAACCATAAGTATAAAAAAAGAAGGGGTGTCCTATCAGACGCCAGTCATATAAACACGTTTTATTAATATTTCCAAATTCTTAGTAAAAATACTCAATGACTATGCCTACTCTCAATAATTGTCAAAGTATGGTTATGTATTTCAGCAAGAAATTTATTTTATAGGACAGTAATTTGTATGTGGCTAGTCAGGACATTGAATCGTTATTTTGGATAAAGTGTTTAGTAATGATGAGGACTGTCTGTGGTTTTAATAGGCAACTTTTAAAATGTTTTTGGAACTTGCTGTGCAAGATGCCACCTTTGTTTTTAATGGGTAGCTCTTTCTGCAGGCAGAGGGGATTGCCATGGGTTCTCCTTTGGGACCTTATTGTCCAGGGAATTTTAAGCCAGTTTTTTATAGAAGGTATGTTGACGACACTTGTGCCTTATTTAACTGTCAGTGGCAATGCCAGCTTTTTTTTAGATTATGTTAATGAGGCCCATCCTAACATTAAATTTACTTTGGAAAATGAGAAGGATGACACCCTGGCCTTCTTGGATATAAGAATAACTAGACGTGACCACTATTTCAACACAAGTGTTTTTAGAAAGAGTATCTTCACTGGACTCGGCAACAACTTTTTGAGCCCGTGTTGCCGCAGTTTTTAGATGAATGCTACATATCTCCACTTTGGTTTTTAGGGCCCTTCGGTACACATCTGATTGGCTCTCCTTCCACCTTGAAGTCGAGTTTCTTTTAGAATATTTTATAAAGAACTCGTTTCCTTTCCCAAAACGCTGGTTTTTAACATCATTAGTAAAGTGCTAGCGAAGTATCTGTCAGCACCCATCCTTAATTTTTAAGTACCTAAGTTAACCATTTGTACGCACCCTTCCCTTTTTATTCATTCAGACAGTTTACGTCTTAAAGTAAAAAATATTATTGAAAAGGAATTTGGTTTTTTAAAACTCAATCTCATTCTCATGAAATCCACAAAAAAAATGGAGGGTTTTCCAATTACAAGGACAAATTACAGGATTTCATGAAGGTCCAAATTATATATAAATTTGAATGCCCAAGATGTCTTGGTATTTATGTTGGCTCTTCACGTAGACTGTTACAAGTCCGGTATTAAAGCCACCTGGGATTAAGTTACAGAACTGGGTCCAGAATATCTAATCACGAGTTCTCTAATATAAGAACACACTCAAAGATTTGTAAAATCACCATCGATAAGAAACATTTCCCTATTATTGACACCAAAAAGCAACCTACCCTCCTAACTACCCTTGAGTCATTGTTTATTAAGCACCTGTCACCTACTTTAAACTCCAACACCTCGTCATCTCCTCTCTCTCTCTGGCGTGAGGTTTCGTTGTGTGCAGACCTTACCGTTTTTAGTCACTCAGCTCTTTCTTTCTTTATGAATAAGTAGTTTTCTTCTCATTCTCTATTTTAACCTTCTGAGCATGTTTTAATTTTTATTGTAATTTCTAAGTTTAATTTTTATTGTAATTTTTAAGTTTATTTTAATGTTGAATTTCAATTGCAGACTGATGATGTGTTGGTGACAACATGAAACGTTTCTTAATAAAACGTGTTTAGATGACTGGCGTCTGATTAGACACCCCTTCCTTTATATATATATATTTCTCGCTACGTTTCGACTCAGGCTCTGGTGGTCATTTTCCAGGCGAGGGTTAGAGTGATTTATATCATTGTTGGTTAAGTTCACCTTATGCTAGCACGAGCTCTTGCTCGTTAGAGCAGCCCGTAATTAATTTTGGATGTATTTAGGTGCAAGTAACTGTAGTAGATTACATCAACCGTGCATTTGATGTGTAGGCCAGTCCCTTACGATGCTCCTGATAGGTTGTTGATAAGCCAATCACAGGGCTGGAAACTCTCAGTCTCTCTTGAGAGTTCACGTTGGCAGGATGTATATTCCACCTCTCCTGAGGGATACTTTTGAAAGACGTATCCCTCAGGTGAAGTGGAATATACATCCTGCCTATGTGAACTCTCGAGAGAGACTACGAATTTCCCGCCCTGCGATTGGCCTATCAACAGCCAATCAGGAGCGTCGGCTGGGGCTGGCCTAAACATCAAATAAGCGGTTGATGTGAATGAATACTACAATATCCACTTTGTCTGCGGAAGTTGATGTATTAGCTTGCTACTTCAGGGAAGACAATATAATGTCACTATAATATCTTGACGCAATACTACTAACAGAGAGCAGAAAAAAAATGAATAAAGAACTTACTGTTTCCAGGACGACAATCGGGGGACAAATGTCTAAATCGGCTCCAAATCTTATGGCTAATAAATCAATTTTTTTGGAAAAGGGTAAAGTCCAGCGGGTTTCCAGCAATGATTGATAGCCTGTAATACCAAATAAGCTCGGATTTATATGACTGATTGCTCATACAGAACGTTTTCTTTTACACTACGAATTATATATCGAGTAAGAAATTGTTTATTTATTTATTTATTTATTTTTTTGGCTCTTACTTTATCTGTAGTTGACAGTGATTTTTTGTTGTGAATAACTAGATATGTGAGAGAGAGAGAGAGAGAGAGAGAGAGAGAGAGAGAGAGAGAGAGAGAGAGAGAGAGAAAGAAGATTAACCTCTTGAAAATATTTACTCAAAATGAGATCGTAATTCTCAATGCTAATCCGAACTGCTCGATCAGGAAATACTTCAACTACATGAAACAGATGTATTAATTAATATTAAAAGAGTGATACTGTATTATTTTCCCATGACTCGCAAACTGTTTTTTTATTAACTTTCATAAGAACTTAAAACGTATTAATATAGTGAGATATTCCTTATAGTTTTGGTATGAATGAATATAGTTGTATTATTACAAACACACGCACACACACACACATTGTGTCTGCGTGTGTGAGTGCTTGCAGAAATTAAATCAAGATTGGTGCTTGTGCCAAAGGACTGAAAGTGGGTCCAAGTTTGCATGGCACATCTGAACTAAAAAATTATGAACATCGGTGCATGGGATGCAAAAGGTTTAGCCATCCTTGGATTAAATGGTAAGATAATAAAGCTATAGGAAATGTGTTAGTTACATTAAGCTAAGAAAATCAACGTTTCACCATTGTATTTTCAGAAGTCTTGTTTTCAGAATAAAATAGAAATAATGAAAATTAAAAATTTAAATAATAAACAGAAATAATAATAATAATAATAATAATAATAATAATGAACCAAACAAAAACTTCTTTCAGTTTTCTTCTGACGATTGAAAAAGAAACCCACAAATTCAATTTGTAACTTGTTTTTACTTCTAAGTACTTACATTAAGTTTTTTTTTACCTCACTCGAGTACTTTCGGCCCTTCTGTGGCCCATTCTCAAGAGATGTTTGGGATGTTAGCCTGGGTCAAGGCCCAGCAGTCTTCTGGAACTTCTTCTCGTTGTGCTGTCATTTATGCGATGGCTGTTCTGGTTTTCTTGAGAGTTGCCAATCCCCTCTTGTCGCTCTGATAGAAGCCCAATCCCCATTGACCATTCAGCTCAGGATATCAGAGCGACAAGAGGGGATTGGCAACTCTCAAGAAAACCAGAACAGCCATCGCATAAATGACAGCACAACGAGAAGAAGTTCCAGAAGACTGCTGGGCCTTGACCAGGCTAACATCCCAAACATCTCTTGAGAATGGGCCACAGAAGGGCCTGAAAGTACTCGAGTGTGGAGTAAAACTTAAAATGGTACAAATACGTTAGAAGTAAACAAGTTACAAATTGAATTTGTGGGTTTCTTTAATAATAATAATGATAATAATAATAATAATAATAATAACATTAATAATAATAATAATAATAATAATAATAATAATAATAATAATAATAATAATAGAGTAAGTAAATGCCTCCAATACTTGTGTGCTGAGCAATTGATTTAGAATTCATAATTGAATGCCTTGAATAGTTTCTTCACTGCTTTTAATCTTTGCTTTGAACTGTTCATATAATTTATGTAACGATGGTTAAATGGACTATATACTGTTATTAAGCCTACTGTTTCCTTTGATTTCCCTTAGGAAACAAATTGAACGCGTATCTATTGACAAGGAGGCTTTTACAAATGGTTATCTCAAGGTGTATAAAATTTTTATATCATCTATGCTTGCCATGCCTATATACCCTGATACCTCTAAATACCTGAGGTTTGTAAATGTAACTCCTTCACGGTATTCGCAACGAACTTTGAATTAATTTGCACCATTAGTATGGTGACAATATGAGGTATTGTAAGCAGCATAACAATCTTCTTATTCTATTAGTCTAGAAATCCTTCATTCTTATTAACAAGTAAACTTAACGATAAAGTCTGGCCCTGTCGATAAGACAAGCGG
>NC_061093.1:63327993-63330493 GCF_015104395.2 Macrobrachium nipponense | reverse complement strand
AGCGAGATCCCCCTAGCTTTATAACTGAACCAGAGGTGGTGCGGTGAATCTTCAAGGACGTCCGATATGTTATCTGGAGAGATCTTCCAGTCTGAAGATACCGGATATTCAATAATCATCGGATCCTGCAGATACGGGCAAATCACCAATAGAGGCTGCAACCACCACGAAACAAGAGACGGCAGTACTCTTAGTGCACAAAGCAAGGTCAAAAATATTCCAAAAGTGACAAGGTCCAGAGAACGACTGCCTGTTCTCCTCTCATAAGCCAAGAAGTTACCCCCACCCCCCTTATCCACAAGGGAGGGACCACTCACACAACCTCCTTTAAGATAATCACGAATGTTAATAACAAGCAAACAGTTGTTATACAAGAGAGGTGGTCAAACGACAAGTGAAACTTAAAAACTAGGTTTAACAAATTATACCAAAAAAATTAATTTAATAATAATATTTAACGAAAAAGGGTCACATACTGACAGTATCAATGCAGAAGCATTGTGAAAAAAAAGGGAGAGAAAAAAAGGAATCTTCTTTTAACAAGTCGAGCAAACAGCCACTATAGCCAATCTGCAAATAAGTCCTGATCTACAAATCAAGCAGTCATTCCGTTACAGCCAATCCCCTGTCACCTTTTGCTTCATCTATCATCCAGTAACCATTCGTATTATTTCAGCATTATCACGAACCAATCCTTAGACAATTTGGAATAACTTTTGTCTTGTATATTTTAATATTTTGTTTTTTTATTTATGAGCCATAGCTGTCGACTGGAGGCATAATTTTTCATGCTATGTAGAGAAAATCTAAATATTATAGTGCGGGTGAATGTCTCTGGCATTTTAATGAATTTCTGATATAGTTTTTGCTCCATAAATGATTTAGTGATACAACTGTTTTTTTATTTGTTTTTCTATTAGTAGGGAATCAGTGTGAAAGAACTTTGTTGGGTTTATTCTTAAGGCTAATCTTTATCTTTGCTTATTTTTTCAAATCATGTAAGGTTGTCATGTAACACGTTTATCGTGCTTATTGCTTATTCCTTTCATAATATATGTTGCACAGATACTTGTTAGACACTTTGTATAGGCGACCATTGACTCATGTTCTTAAAAGCCATTACAAATCAGTTTACCAGAAACAAAGCTCTTTGGTTCTTGGTATTTCCTGACAATCTAAAGTTTGTGTCAATTGTATAATTGAAACTCATTCGTTTTTTTAGTACCTCTTTGGTGTGTAACCAGAGATGCTCATACTAATATCTTTCGTTTTACAATATATTATATATGGAGGACTAAAACTTTTTACTTTAATATTCGTTTCCGAATGTTGTCTTCATTCCTTTCCTTTAAATCATATTTAATGTATACTGGAATAGGTCTAATGGCATGAAAATTCAATATTAGAGCTTTTTTTAACAATGCCTACACTATCGTAAGAGAACAATTAAAATATTTGGGATATTTTAATCCAAGTTTGAACATTAATATACTCGCTGAACTTGCTGAATATTTTTAGTTCAAAGATCAATTTTGACGGCAGCGCAATACCACGCGCTTGACGGAAACAAGAAAGAGACGAATAAAGGCGACAGATTTGGACTTGAATCAGAATGAGCACAAAGGCGGCTGCTTTAAAAGCCAGGGAAACGACAGCTTGAACTGAGACAAAAAAAAAAAAAAAATTACCGGAGCTCAACAATAGAGTGGAAAACGTCCATCAAACTGGCAATCAAACGTTCTCAGATCTCCATAAAGTAAAGTAGTTTGGGAAGATGTCAGACGGATATCCCAGACTTATACAAAATGTTAGTTACTTAGTAGTTTAATGCAGTAGATAAAACTGCAAAGATGTAAAAAAAGTGAAACCTGATAGATATCAATGTTAGCTACTTAATAAGTGACTTAACGCAGCAGATAAAAATGAAAAACTGAAAAGATGCAAAAAGAGTGAAACCTAATAGATATCTTTCCAGCACGGAATTTGGAGCTTAGCAGAAACATCCCCCCCATGAATAATCAGTCACACGAATCCGGGTTTGTTTTACATCACGGGCTATCAATCATCGCTGGCGACCAGCAGGAGTTTGCCAGTACCCTCAAAAAGTGATTTCACTGACATAGGAAATTTATTGCTCTTTCGAGAGTGTTTTTTGTATTTTGCTGGAAACTTCGGCAGAACCAGAACGTTTTCAATCGTGTGTAGACTAAGATTAAAAGACAAAATTCCAAAGACTAATCTGATTATGATGAAATTATTTATTTATTTTTTTTTTATTGCACGACAAAGATAACTTCTGGAAATATAAGTGAGAAGAGCAAAAAATTTTATAGATCAATCATATTGCGTCATTTTTCAGGTTCACACACTATTTGAAAAAAAACCTATATCCTTATAATTTCATTGTGAACCCCTAGGACATTAGGAAAATGTCACCATGATCTTATTTTCAACACAATTTCAGCTTTCTATAAATGATAAAGTTTCAAAGATGAAATGT
>NC_061093.1:63307993-63320493 GCF_015104395.2 Macrobrachium nipponense | reverse complement strand
TTATAGTATCAGGCCTCTTATTGTCACAACCATAGTATGGAATTCGATGTTGGGAAACATTTGTTTTTAAAAATTTATGAATATAAAAACATGTTCGTGTTACGAAGCTACCAAGTTGGAAATGGCTGATATTAATTATAATTCCATAGCCTGAATTCGACAGTGACGCTATTGACAATTTGATAGAACCTACGTTTCAATACTTACATTCTCAACCATTTCTTTCCACCTGTTATCAAATTAAGTGAGTATAAAGGTATTATGATAACCTGAATTATGCTTTCATATACGCTAAAAATTGTCTCTATTAATAATGATCTCTTGTTATTCTATGGAAATATAGCAATTTCTTCCCATTCAAAATTCCACGACCGATTTAGCAGACATGTCCCGCGCAGGTTATTGAATTTCGAAGGTAGCACTTTAAAATGGAAATACAAAACTGTGTGAAAGATGGGCTGAAATAAAACATCATTGCCATTTTTAGCTTTCCTAAAAACACTGCTGAAAGCGAAAGTTGTATCAAATGTCTCTTCTGAACTATGCCTCCACAGACAACTTTATTTACTTCCATTTTCCTTCAGGTCAGTCAGAAAAATATAAATTAAATGCATACATTTATTCACAAGGAAACGCAGCAATTGAAGGGAACATCTGTACACTGTACAAAAACCATTAATAACTTTAGCTTTCGAGCATTTCATTATGAATAGCTGGTCTTCCTGCTCGTAAATATTAATTCGCTACGGAGGAAATAATATATTTCTTCTAAAAGAGATATGTTATTTTATTTCCATTTCGTGAGGCTTGGACAGGGATAACTGAGTGTACAAAAAGAGTTTTAAAAGAATAAGTGTCCTAATTCTGTGCATGATGTTTTAAACAGATTGACGGGGACATTGCTTTCTATCTTTTACTACAGAATATTCAATCTGTTCCATCAGAAATATTAAATATATTTTTATTATAATTAACCTCCTTCATATTCCTGAAGCTTTTCATTATATCAAACTTCTATCGCCAATATATCAGCTTTCCCAGTTGCCTGCGTAAGAACTTTATTAATACAATTAGTTTAGTTTATCTAACATAAGAAAACAATTTTTAATTTTTTAATAAATACATTATTACGGGTTTTAAAAAATTTCATTTTGCATAATTTCAAATAGATTTTCATATACCTATTTAGAATGCAGAAATCGTAGATAAGAAAGGAGAAGAAAGGAAAAGGTTATCATATTTCTATTAAATATCTTTAATGTACGCTTAGAAACGTACAATAAAAATAGTTAATGGAAATAAGATAACATTTTCATTCAAAATCAGTCATTCAAAAAGCATAAAGTAAACACATGAAAGATAGCGACCAAGAGTTAAAAAAAAGAAGAAAAAAAAACAGACACACACATATAGAAAGGACGCTTTATCTTGACCGCCCGCTAAAGCATGCTAGGAACATTAAATCAAAGCATCGCGACAAGAATTTTTCTGTTGTAAAAAAAAAAAAAAAAAAAAAAAAAAAAAAATCTTGTAGCACAGCAGGCAGTATGATTACGGTCATTGAATCGTTTAACAGAAAACCCACATTTAAACTCTCGTGAAATGTCCAATCCTGGCTGTAAACTAAAATCCAATATTATCGGTTAATATGTATTAGTAATTAACGGATATCAAGCGTAATGAACATCGTATCAGTTATGGTTACAGATATTAAAAATGAAAATTGCATCTGCCTGTGGAATCATTTCGCCGAATCTATCTATCGAACTACAGGAGTCCCCCCTTTTTATGTGCATATGTAAATGATAGATTTTCAAAAGATTAGATAACACTAAAACAGGATTTTTATATTTATGCTCTAAATATTCTTGTCGGAAATCGGTCAAATTTTGAAAGCAGTACTTTTTCATTTCCCCATGAAAAAATAATTGAGTTTATACATGAAAGGCAGTAATGGTGATATCAAAATCATATTTTAAGATGAATTACACCTAATTTGCAATGACTACGTGTAAATATGAAAAATAAAGTTAAATCTGTCTGACTAAATAGGACTGTTGTGCTATTAGGGAAAGTTCGTTAATCAGGAATTACCCTCTAATAATATTAAAAACAATATTATAGTTAACATATGTTTGACTGTATGCCTGCATGATCTGGTGAATCACTTATCGGGCATTCTAGTCAAATTATATGAATCATTTCATGACCGAAAATATTGGAAGAAAATACACCGAATGGATGCTTATATAGAAAGCATAATATTTCAAAAGCAAAAAAGAAATTATAAAAAATTGAAAAATATTCCACACCTTTGCATCCGAACATACTTGAAAAAAAGGCAAAAACAGTTCGCGCTTTTCAGAAACAAACTAAGCTATCACCAGAGGGGAACCGGTCCTCCTTTATCCCTTTCGTGCAAACACTGAAATTGTCATTAGAGTCTTCCCCTTTTAAATTCACCGTCGAGTCAACGCCTGAAATCTTCTTATCGAAGTACAATTTAAATTCGCATTCCCTCTATTCCCTTCCATAAAACTGATTCAAGATCATTTGAAGGGTAGAGAACCCACGCATCTGACATCAAAGCAATACACACAAGCACCCTGAAAGCTTGAAAGGTCACTCACTGCATGCTACGTTATCCATAGTATTCTCAAAATTCAAATGAAATAAGGAATAATAATGAAGCTGCACTACTTTGGATCTTTCCCCACGACTCTAATTCCCCGGAGTTGAAAGTTATGTTGTTGATTAATTTGATGAGAGTCATTTAGAATTTATTCCTTCGGTGCAGGTTTTAACTATATGAGAAGCTATTCATTAGGATGTCACTCAGATTCTGGAATTGTGATAATCGCCACGAAATGAATAAGTTATAACGGCGTTACTACAGCATCTAACTTTCAGGAGGATGTAATGGCTCTGTATTCCACTTACCACCAACGATTATTTATATATAAATATTATATATATATATATATATATATATATAATATATATATATATTATAATATATATATTATATATATATATATATATATATAGTATATTATATATATATATATATACATATATATATATGTGAAATTTAATAAAACCATTGTACTATTCAATGAACAATGTTAGACCGTTTTGCCGAAAAACAGAGAAAGAAAAAAAATACAATATGTATTGATATACATATATATATATACCAAGATGAATGTTTAAATACAGAATAAATGTCTTTTTTTTCCTAAGATATGTCATATTCTTAGGAAGCCGGGTATTTATAACTATACTTTATTAAAATTCTTTTGTAATTCTATTCTTATCAAAAGTAATAAGCATTCTCATGATACTGTTGTCAAGACGAATGTTGAATATGGGGTATATGTATTTTTATATGGAGTTATTATAATGGAAAAGGGCTTTTATTTTCTTTCCACATAGATTTCACCATCAACTTACCAGAAGGCGCACTGCGCAGGGAAATTGAGTTTCGAAGGTTACACTTTAAAATAAGGATGCAAAAATATCGAGAGGTGGACTGAAATAAAGCGCTGCAATTTTTCGCTTTCCTCAAAAGCTGTTGGAGGGAAAGCTGCATCAGATATCTCTTCGGAAATACGACGCCAAGGCAGAATCTTGCTACTCCCGTTTGTCTTTGTCCTATACAAATTTAATATACATTTATTTATATTGGGGGAGGACCTTGATTGGAGATAATTTCATTACCTTTACAAATACATTAGTTTAGCTACGGAGTATCCCATTTTCAATTCCAAAAAGGTCTTTCTTTCAAACGAATATCAATTCATGGTGGGGAAAATCATTTCGAAATGAATTCGGATTTTCTTCATATTTTGGTAAGATCTCGACGACGCAGACGCATACACCGTAGGTGAGCCGTTAGTTAAATAAAAGATTATTAATATGTTCCATATTATAAAAGAATGGTTGATATCTTCGCTTAGAATGAATGTAAACTGATAACAAAGATTACTATACATGGGAAGGGATGCGAAAAGTCTTGGATTGAATATGATGAGTGAATAAGTAAATCAGTGAGCTCGAAAGATCACAAAACGTTCCTCATAGTCTGTATAGATCCATGTAAAGATTGAATGTCTTATATGACACTTAAATTTAAGTGAAGAAAGCGATTTTTAATATGATTTTTTAACTTATGGAATATATGATCACTTGTACCTATGAAACAAAATGGTTTACTGTAATGGTTCAGAAACAAAATAGTATCGAAATACTGCGATAACTTTAACGAAAAGCCCCGAATAAAATTGTCAAAAATATAAAAGTAAGTTACTAAACTTACTCTGCTATCTCAACTCCGTAAACCAAAAAAAATGAAGGTCGAAAACATTTTAGATGATAATATTTAAATGTATATTGTTACTCTGCGAGAACATTATATCTATACTTCCAGTGCTGTTCTAAGTACCACAACTTCTATTTTCTAAACAGGTACTTACACCTCAGAATATTCAGGTGAAAACACTGCTCTATTTATCTGCCAATCATTATGTTTCCAGCCAAGCATTTAAAGAAAAAAATAAAGAAAAATAAAAGGATACGATATCAAAATACTTCAGTTTCTAGAGTTTTTTTTTAAGTCATAATAGCGTTTTGGAAAATTTTATATCATATGATAAGATATGCATAACAGTATGTGGAGCACAGAAAACAGGAGAAAAACAGATAGAATTAAAAGAAATAAATCGTCAAACATATAGAGCAACTGAAAATAACTTGTATATAAATAAAACAAAATAGAAATATAATTTACTGTTAAAATTATACCAGGGAGACTAAATCAGAGTCGAAAATTTACGACCGTAAATTATATTTCAGTTTAAATCAATTACGGAACGAAACAAAGATCTACAACGGTGATTTTATGATTCAACTGCATTGCATCGTCTAATGGAGGACCATATCAAATCCTTTGAAATATCCAATTCCAGCAATGAATAAAGCCGATGTTATCCAATAATATAGTTATTAGACAATCATTGGGAATCAAGAGAAATGCTTATCGTAAATGCTCTTCGGCTATTGACATTAAAAATGAAAATTCAAAATGATAGTATAATTATTTTGTAGAATCTGTCATCGACATATTCATATCTACACACACACACACACACACACACACACACACACACACACACACACACACACACACATATATATATATATATATATATATATATATATATATATATACTATATATATATATATATATATATATATAGAAGTGTGTGTATATGTATATGTTTCTCTAAGTTTCTGTTTACCCTTTCAAATTGAGTACTAGGAGCTAGTATAGTAAGTGGATTTTAAGAAGCTACCGAGAATCTAAAAAAAAAAAAAAAAAATATGTGTAGTATTCCCACGTGTCTTGCGTTGCATACAGAATTGTATACTTCTTCACCCAGACATGACTACATACCCTTAGCGCTGGTGTATGTGTTTTTGTAATGAAAAGCTGTACCGAACAATTTTAAAAGCAGGAAGTATAATAATAAAAAAAAAAAACAATCATACAAAGACAGTTTACTCTATATAATTGTTTTCTTTGATGTCATTTGCATACTGTATATAGCGTAAAATGTGTTATGAATAGAGAAGCAAAAAGGATTAAAACAAGGAAAAACATGCAAGCGTGTGCTTTCATAAAAGCATCAATTTCACTTTCAGTTATTAATCATAGAAGACAAACATTTATTACAACTCTGAAATATTAACCATTTTTTTGTTCAAAACAGCCGTTAACATGTTCACTGCGTCCTGTCGAAGCAGACTACCCAAATTGAACATCATATTGACATTGCATGCTTATTTATAAATTTTTTCTTAAATGCAGCCTTGAATCCCAACGATACGGAGTTATCTTGATTTAATCATAAGCTCAAAAATGCATGGATATTGTGAACTTGTACATTGAATCGGTGGAAAATCTATTGTTTTTTCTAAATCTCTACTTTCTCTGACCTTCGTAGGGACTAAATTAACAGCTATTTCATTTAAATACGGCACAGAAAAAAACCGTTTAATAATGCTGCAGCTTTGCGAGGGCAAATTGCATCACTCGTAAAACTCGCGCTGAAAAAAGGGCAGTAAAACGTCAGGCATCAAAGAGAACAAATAAAAGATTAACTGCAAAACTCGTGTCAAAGGGACCAGGAAGCATTTTCTTACGTGTGCTATAGAATTAGTGTCACCTGGACATATATTTTTCCTTTTCAGATGTGTAGTTATCCTTTTTTAACAGGCAATTAATTTTTCTTTATTTCATCGTTTAACCTTATACGTTTCATGTTCTCTGCAATTATTTTACTATTATTTTAGTCCCATTTCCTTAGTTTTTATCTATAATTATTTTAGTTCCATTTCCGTTATGAAATTCCTATCCTTCGTTTCCCTAGTAGAGAAGTTGGGACGCCAATATAACAGGAATAACGGAACGGCAGAGAATAAGTGAATAAAATAATATTTCTAAGACTTAGTTCAAAAATCCACTAATAACGCTTTTTTCATAGTGACATATTTCAAATACTACGACTTCCCATACATGTCCTCCGTCATGCACAAACCACAGTTGAAAATTAAATGACGTATTTGTTTCAGCTAAGACAAAACTTAACACGATATTGAAATCTTCTCCATCTTCACTTTGTACTCTACTATCCCAACGATTTTTAGCTCTAGCTTTTCATTACAGTCCCAGACATCCTAACCTTTGTACTTGAACCACTCTAATACCGTTTTCCCCTTCACAAGGATTCTACTTCAATCATTCATAAAACAGATATCTCCCTCACTGTCTATCTACTTCAGCCCTATTGTTACATTTCTACTACTCATACTCAATTCATAGTTATCCGGTTTACACAATATGTAAACTTTAAACTTTTCTTTATAGTTACTACCCTTATAAGTTTCCAACTACAGTTGTTCTTATCGTATCATCTGTATTCTAAAAGTTTTCTAAACATAAATGAGTCTAGTTTAGAATTTGTATTATGGTTCCATCATTTGAAATGTTTCTGTTCCTACTATTCTGCTCATTTCCCACATGTACTTATAAAGAACCCTCTTGAAAATACTAAAAGGTGTATGTGTAAAATTGTCAAGAAATCAAAGCTATAGTTATTTTGAAAGGAAGGCTACTAATCGTTATACTAGACAATTCCTTCAGAAAAAAAGGAAACGTATTTCCACTGAATATTCCTAACATGTAAGTTGTACCCTAAATCGAATTGTATGTTGGACACAGGAATATAATCTAAATAATATGACAATATTCAGAGGACGACAAGACTGTTTTATAATCGTACACGTTTTTTGCAATAAAAAGTGGCAATTTCGTTCAGCATGAGATTTCGCCATCAACTTACCAGACGTGAACTGCCCAGGGAATTGAATTTCGAAGGTAGCACTTTAAAATGGGGATGCAAAAATATTGAGAGGCGGACTGAAATAAAGCACTGCAATTTTTCGCTCTCCTAAAAACACAGGTAAAAGCGGAAGCTGTATCAGATATCTCTTCGGGACTCTGCCTCGATGGCATTTTCCTTTGTCCTACCAGCTTCAAAAATATAAATTTATTACTCTCTTGCTTATAGAACAGGAGACTAATCGGAAGGGATTTCCGTACCTTCTAAAAATAGATATTTTAGCTTTCGTGTATGAAAAATAATTACCTTTAACGATAAATAATTTTAGGTTTAAATAACCTAATATCCAGAAGTCTTGAGCAAGGATGGCTGCTTAAAAGAGAAATAGAGGTGTTTATGATTAAAACTTTCTCCATATATGTTATGAATCAGCATTACTATTATAAAATGAACAATTATTATTTTATGGATACATATACATTTATGAACATAAATACATTGCATAAAAAACTAAAGTACTTTAACTTTCCAGAAGGAGCAGTAAAAATAAACATAATTAGACAAGGTTGAATCCCATATAAATAAAACCACGTGCATGAACAAAAGATATGGTTGTGCAAATACATTCCTTAAGATTTGGCCTCACTAGAATAATCAGCAATGTATATTTATACATATATACATATATATATATATATATATATATATATATATATATATATATATATATATATATATATATATATATAACTTGTGTAGGTTTCTGCAAGAAAACCGTACGTTTACCTCTGTATCTTAAAATATCGGGAGAGACAGAAATTGTTTCAAGCATTCCACAAGAAAACTGAACTGTCAGAAATTGGGGAGTGGCCACCTCTTTGCCCCTCTATGCAAAAAGGGAGGTTGTCTTAAGGGATCTTCCCTTTCAAACGTTCTGGATAGTCAGGCTTGAAATCTTATTGCAGCAACGATTCTCTCTCTCTCTCTCACTCTCTCTCTCTCTCTCCTCTCTCTCTCTCTCTCTCTCTCCAGGCTGAAAATAAACTGAAGATTGTAACAATATACGTGTATATATATATATATATATATATATATATATATATATATATATATATATATATATATATATATATATATATATATATATGTGTGTGTGTGTGTGACTGGTAAAAATGTTCTGTTATAACAGAATTCCATCAAATAAAAGGAGCCCATAAAAACGCCAAAATATATAGAGAGAAATACTATATTTCATAGACTGCTGTCTCCCTCTTAAGGTAAATGAATGAGAAAAGTTACAGAAAAAGATGTCCATCCACAGGTAAGCCAATTTAGGTCACTCCCGCTGATAATCTTCCATTAATTTTCTTAAACGTCGGTTGAATGAAAACTTGGTCGATGATATGCTCCCTTTAAGATATTCATTACCTGCCTCTCTTTTATCAAGGCCGATTCTATCATTTGAATCTTGTACCAGCAGTTGCTGCTATAAATTATACGTGACAAATTCCAGTTTATACTATGGTTATGTTCATTTATATGGTTGAAAATAGCTGAGTTCTTTTGTCCATACCTAACCGACCGTTTGTGCTGTATTAATCTCTGGCGAAGTGATTTTCCTGTAAACCTGATCTAAGATTGGTCACAGTCCAGGCATGGGATTTCGTAAACGCCAGTGTCTTCGGGGGATGTCTTTTGTTGGATGCTAATCAGGGATTTAGCTAAAGTATTTGGGTAAGTAAATGCAAAAGGGTTAGATTTTCCGAGGGTCTGGGTCACCGTCTTAAATTCTGTCCAGGTGTGGAATTTTTATTTTATTGTTGGGTGTTTCTCTGGTCTTTACTTGAGGGGGTCGGTAGAAAAATTACGTGTGCTTTCTCATTATATGTCAGGATATCTTAAAGACGAAAGTTGCTTGCGAATTAGTTCAAATTCTTTTTCCAGGAAATCTGGAGAACAAATTGGTAAGGCTCTTAAGAATAGGTTTGCTACTAACACCTATCTTGATAGGAATGTCATGATCGCTGAAATAGTGAATGTAGGAAAGTGAGAACATTGGTTTTCATTATATGGTAAATTTGTATTCTGTTGTGTCTCTGATTATTAAAACATCAAGAAAAGGAATTTTGTTGTCTGTTTCCCATTCACTTTAAATTTGATGCTGGGCACTAATGCGTTAATTTTGAAAAGAATTCATTAAAACTGCCATTTATTATCCCCAAAATTTTAGAATATCATCTACATATCTCATCCACAGCATGTTTTTAGGTTTTATTGCATTTATTACTGTAGTTTCAAAGTATTCCATGTACAGATTGGCTAAAACAGGACTTAAAGGACTACCCATACTATACCCGAATTTTTGCTTATAGAATGATTCTCAAAAAGATTTTTGAAATACGTTATTAGATACACAAAATTCAACTAACTTTATTATTTTGTCTAGCCGCCAAAGGGAAATTATCTGAATAAGGGGATAATTTTTCCCTCAAAAACTGAAGAACGTCCTGTAAATGGTACTTTTGTGAAACAGGAATCTACGCCATGGCTTAAAAGTTTATGTTGTGAAGTGGTATATATGCTTCTCTAAAATTTGTAACAAAAATCTTCCGAATGTTTAATTGTGACTGGGAGAAAAAGTGCCTAAAAAAGGGGAAAGGAAACCAGCTAATTATTTAGAAATTTTGTAATGAAAAAAAGCTCCAGCACATGAAACTATGGGTCTGAATGGAAGGTTGTCTTTGTGAGTTTTGGGATGGCCATAAAAAGTAGGGTAGTTTAGGATTAAATACTTTAAATTTCTCTAAAAGTTCAATGCTCTTTTTGTCTTGGCCAATTAATCTTACCTTCCGAAAAAAATTCTGTGGGGACGTTTTGGAGGGGATTCTTCGTCAGTTTGTCGTACGTATTTGTGTCGCTAAGGAGTTGGTTGATTTTGTCGAGGTAGAAGTCTTTGTTCATGAGTACGATTTTGCCGTCTTTGTCGGTTCTACTTATTGCAACGTCTAACTTTTTTTAGCGAGTGGATGGCTTATCATAAATCTAAGGGGGACAGCAGGACAGCAGTCTCTGGAAATATAGTATTTCTCTCTATATATGCTGGTGTTTTTATTGGCACCTTTTAAATTACATATATATTTATATATATATATATATATATTATATATATATATATATATATATATATATATATATATATATATATATATATATATATATATATATATATATATATATATATATATATATATATATATATATATATATATATATATATATATATATATATAAATATTAGTTGATGAAGCTACTAGGTACGTGAATATAACAGCAAAATCTGTTGATGATTATCATTCATGAAACATAAACTTCGTAAAATTGCTTAATAAGAAGACGAGCCGAAGCAAAAGGACACACAGGCAGCGAAGCAGGTTTTACTACATTTCCACCCTCCCCAAAGCCCAAAGTTTTCTTTACTTTGGATAACGAGATTTTGTGTGGAAAACAAGCAAGATAATTTCGTAAATTAGCGCCCGGCTGCTCATAAAGGTTTTTCTTCTGTCTTGTAACATATAACGCAAAAAGATCCTGTCGGGTAAAGATTTTTCCAAGGCATTCTATTCCAAGGGTGTAGTATTTATCTTCTTTTTTTTCAATCTTCTCGTCGTCATACTCATAATGATGATGAACGTAATTATAGACCTAATCTTTAGATTAATTTCGTTGTATTTAGCTGAACGTTTTACAACTATTCTCTTTCATTTATATTTTCGTTAGCTGAATGGTAAACAATTAATTTTGGATGCCTTAGCTTTTAGACATAAAACCAATTTTAATTTCAAAGTAGATACGAAATCCACGAATAACTTGTCATATATTAAGTTTTACTCTAACCATGCTAAACAAATTAAGATTTCAACATTTTCCATTCAGTATCTCAGAGCTCTTAGAATTTGTAGTCCTGAATTTTTAGAAGATGAGTTTAAAAATATTGATAAAACAGGAGATTCATTATGTTACCCTCCATATTTTTGGGAACTTTGTAAAAATAAAGCAAAAACGACGGAATACAATCCAACCAGTATTAACAAAGAGTAAGAATATTTTCTGTGTACCATTTCATCCTAATTTCATTCATGCTGTACCCATTTTAAAAAAACTAATATATATATATATATATATATATATATATAATATATATTATATATATATATATATATATAATATATATATATATATATATAATAATATAATATATATATATATATATATTATATATATATATATATATATATTATATATATATATATATATATATATATATATAATAGGTATATATTATATATATATATATATATATATATATATATATTATATATATATATATATATATATATATATATATATATATATATATATATATATATATATATATATATATATATATATATATATATATATATATATATATATATATATATATATATATATATATATATAATATATATATATATATATATATATATATAAGCGGGGCTGTGTGGGATTGTAAAAGAGAAAAGTATGATGTTGAATTATACTTCTTTTTTAATCCTATTTCACAAGTTGTGATTCTTATTAAAATGAAAATGAATTTTTCATGGTGTCACATAATATCAGAATCTACCCACGTTTTCCTCATTGCATTTGTTTATAAGAATAAATACGCACAAAAAAAAAAACAAAAAAAAAAAAGTTCATTTTAATTTAATTCCAAGCGTTAGCTAAGAATGCCGACTTTATTAAATAGCGTCCATCTTTTTTCCTAAATTGCAGGATGAAATGGATGGAAGCTCGCGAAATTCTTAAAGCATTTTCGCAAAGATATTTATGACAACCCTACGACAGCGCTGACAAAAGGGACTAAAATATGATTCCCCTTTTGAACTATTTCCGTCTCGCCGGTTATGATGTATTGTTGTTTATATGCACCCAAGTTTAGTAAGGATTTTTTTTTTCTTTATCTTTTTTTTCCTTCCTTCTTCCAGGATTTTCAAGTTTCTGCGTTTGAAAATATGATCCAACTTTAATAGATTAATTTTACATATGTAAACACA
>NC_061093.1:63300493-63302993 GCF_015104395.2 Macrobrachium nipponense | reverse complement strand
TTATAGTTGTAGTCCCCGGGTTTGCTTGGCGAGTCTTGTTATTCTCTGAATTCAGATATATATATATATATATTATATATATATATATATATATATATATATATATTATATATATATATATATATATATATATATATATACTGTTCAGCTCATGCGAACTACCTTCTTTAAAATCTAGACATTAAGCCTAAGTAATTTACAATCCATAAGATACTGTTTGGTTTGGGCTGTTAAAATGCAAATCCTCCCTTAAAATCTTGTTTACATTGCAGAGCAAAGGTAGATCCCACCTTCATGTAAAAACAAATTACAAGAGACAGAACTACTCTAGATTAACACCATTTGTTTTATTTTTCCCTGTAGTATGTATACACGCATCCTTTCAAGTTTTAGAAAGTGTTTTTCTTCAGTTCTTAGTTGGGGAGTGGAAGTGGAATATAATTGTAATTAAAGGTAAATTCTTGGGTCGGGAGATTAAAAAATAACATGCTTTTGTTTTCAAGAAAAATAAACAAGCATTATACAAATTCTTTAAGTAGAAATTCGGGCATTAGCCGATAAGTGCACTAGAATACAGATTAGTGTTAATGATTACATAAGTATCGAAGTATTGAAACTTATCTAAAGATGGTCACACAACTAACTAAGTAGTACATTAATTCATTGGATAATTACTAATTTTCAAATACCCAGATGTTTAGATTCTTCACTGGAAAAACAATTGATTTGTTGAAATCGAGCCGATATATTCAAAAGAAAAACTAGAAAAAATACCCTGAGTGCTTGTAAACACAACTCTTCAGTTAATCCAAAAGTTATTAAAAGAAGATATTCTAAGTGTTAATCCATTTTCATTAAAAAGATTAATCACGCTTCTGTCGACACATACGCAAAGTGGTTGAGATAATTTACGGTATCTGTTTACATAATGTCTCAGTGAATTATACGGCCATATTTCAAAAGAATGCTAAAATAAAAAAAACAAAGACATCAAAACAATAGATTTTCCTTCTGGAATTGCCACAGTACCGTTAAACGCGGTCGGATCGGCCGTAAATCCAGTGGGTCACTATATCACTTTTAGGGAAAAGGGCAAAGTCCTGTGGGTCGCGCGGGACAATGATTGATAGCCCTTAATGCTAAATAAACCCGGATTTGTGTGACTGATTACTCATAGAGGATGTTCCCGTTAAACCATGAATTACATCCCGGAAAGGGTCGCCTTCTGTTTTGTTTCTCTCGGAGGTTTTTCAATATATTGATTGTTGTGTTTTGCCGATGAATAATGTAAAGGGAGATCAGCTCCGGAAGTTAGAATTTCCCGGAAAAATGCATTGACACATTAGCTGGCGATTGAACCTTTATTAAGCATTTATCTGCAGTATCTATCTACAAGGATAAATATTGTACTAACAAGTGAAGAGCTGGATAGAAAAAAGGTAAGTTAGTGCCAAAACTTATATATAACTTATCCGAATGAAACTTCTGGTTACCTTATATAGAAACAAACTTCTAATACCTTATATAAAAACAAACTTCTAGTACCTTATATAATAATAAACTTCTAGTACCTTATATATAAACAAACTTCTAGTACCTTTATAAAAATAAACTTCTAGTGCCTTATATAAAAAATAAACATGAAATGATGGACAGGGTAAGAAGCTGTATCACTAGATAAGAAATAATGATAAATATTCTTATAAAAAAAAACCTCTAATGGCAAAGAAAAAAACGATGGTAAAATGACTACACAACTTACATTGCATTCACCTTGTTCAAGTTATGTTAGACTCCAAAGGAAACAGTTATGACCCAATAAATTCAATTAGAACCAAAAATCATATCGTCAACAGACCGGTCTAGTTAAACTGATTTTATAACGAAGTTACAAATTGAAGCGTATCAGACTGTTGTCAAATGAATAATACAACAGTATTGCCAGCCGTTCTTTTTCAATCAAAAAGCTTATCATATTTACCTTGCATAACTGATCCTTGTCAACTATTGTAGCCAAGACTGTGTGATGAAGTAAAAGTTTCTATATGGAATGAAGTTCGTTTAGTTCATTTACCTTTTTTGAATATAAAGACTACTACGCGTGGATTATTGGCGCTGATAACTGTCATACTTCCCAGCCTCTCTGTCCAGTCATGAAGTCCTGCCAGGTAATATGGAGGGGATTGGTGCAATTCTCTCTGAAAAACTCCATTAAACGCAAAGACCCATGTAACTGGTTTTCTTTGTCTCGTTCAGAATTTAAGTCCTACCTTTATCTTAGATCAAAGGATATATTTTTCTATAAACGGTTACCTTTTATAAACTAAATTGTAGAACATGATGTGTTATAACCTTCATTAAAATTAAAACTTAAAATGGCTTGGTTGTATGTTTCAGAACACTGTTTTTCCTGTTATGGATCACTATTGAGTGATAAATTTTGATTAGGAATACCTATAGCTGAAATCATGTTGATTTTGTATACATATAGATAAACTTC
>NC_061093.1:63290493-63295493 GCF_015104395.2 Macrobrachium nipponense | reverse complement strand
CATCTTGTTTGCTCTTGCCTAATTGATGTATGTATTTTTTTTAATTCTGCCTGGAAGGTAAATAGTCTTTTTTTTTTTTACCTTCTCGCCAGGGAAGTATGTAGTTCATAGCTAGAGATGAACATCACAGAATGATACATCGGAACGAAGAATATTTTTTTTAAGGAAGGCTCTAGAGCAGCGTCAAGGCCAGAAGGAACTTTTAATGAAAAAATGGTATTCATGTTATGACCTAAAAAATATTTTTACTTCATATTTGATCTGTTAGGCGCAGTAATACAATCATTTCATGGTGGATCGAATATCGGTCAAATGTTGAAGCCCCCGTAACTATTTTGAAAATAATTAATCCTAATCGCGCTATTCAGTTGGCTTTAAAAAGTATAGGATTTACTCAATATCAGGAGCTAATTGTCCATTCCTATTGGGAACATTAACTGCTAGGGTTATTCTAATTTTAGAAAAAACAGAGGTACCATTATGTGTCTCCTTAATATAACGGTATAATGAACTTATATCTTATGAAAATATTATTGCAAACAATGGTTATTCTTCATTATGTGAACGTGACCGATATTGAAATGTAGGAAGGAAACGGACGCAGTCAGTAAGCGTCATAGCAAATTTTGCAGCATTGGGAACACAAAAATCATTTTCAGGGCAGAACATCATTAATATTTCAACGGAAACTGTTTAATGGCGCTTTAGCCGATGCTAGAAAAATACTAATTGCAGAATAATATCTACATCCCTTGATGTTGAACCCAAAGTAGAGAGATGGAAAATTTTTATACAGACTGTGACCTACATTCAAAGACCGTTCCGTCCACTTTCTACAGCGTCCCGTAGATTTTTTTCGTCGGTTAGCTCTTCTGATTGGAAATAAGTACAAAAGAGGATTATCTGTGTTACGCCATTCAAAACCAATTCCAATATTGCATTGCCTCCTTGATTCAGATGACGCCCACTTCATAGAAAATCGTATTCAATTAAGCCGCTTGAAAAATCACCGTGCCATCATCAAACTGATTCAATGGGAGATAATTATGAGCTTTTAAAACCAATAATCACCCTTTGAGAGAAGGTAATTCATTTAATTTGGACGAACGTCGATGCGTGGCGATTTGGTGTGTGTGGGGCTTTTATTTCGTGCGTTCTCTGCTAATTCGCAGGTATTTCTATTTCCGTATTTGTATAATTATGCACTGGAGAGATTGGTCCAGTTTGTACGTATGAACATATGGACCTTATTTTACAGGGAAATTATGAGCGCGCAATAGGCAAGACAAATAATAATTCCATTTCCTTGTTAGTGATAAGTCGTGTAGTATTGTTTCTCTCTTATCTTTAAATCAAGCAATCCCGCTTGGATAGAAAACGTAATTTCTTGGTTATTACAGTAATATAAGTGCAATAAATTGCGATGTAAATGTAGGTGACGGAGGAACAGACCCACTCGTAAAGTGGATGACCTTGTAGTAAACTGTGACTTGGAAATAAATAGTTTACGTGCATAAGATAAATTAATGTATAAGCGGATTCTCGAAGTGCTAAAAGTTTTATTTTTCACATAGGTCTGCACACAATGCAGTGCCTTTCTTACAGTGAAAACATACCTGTAGCTTATACGGAAATCAGTCGTGTACATAACCGCACAGTATGATTCCACGAATATCCAACAGGAAAAGTCATAACAGCTCTCCTCACCTGTGCATCACACAATGCTTAAAATTATCTGTTGACGGGAAAATGCAGTACTTACTCACCGCTAAATCTATAACTTCTGCAGAATTGGCATATTGCTACTGTGTATAACATAATCTCCTTTACTAAGAATTCAAGACTCTCTCTCTTTATATTCTAAGTAAGACTCAGAAAAAAAAAATTATCGCAAAAACCAATTGTCATTTAATCTGTGACTTACCAATTAGATTAAAATAATCTTATATATTTTCAAAGATAAGTCTTCATTTTGTTCTGAACTGCATCCTAGGACACGTTGCATTACCGCTGACAAAAGGGAATGTCGTGCGTCCTCAAATTCAACACCACAGGAAACGAAGATGGCTGAAGTGGGACGTCTGTATCTATCCCATTTTCAACGGACTTTTCTAGATATATGGTACGTTTACGGCAGTTAAAACACCCTCGTAAAGGCCGGATTTTCTAGTTTGTGAAGCTTTCACCAGATATACGAAATATATCTAGTAAAACGGCTCTGTGGAACCCAGAACCCTTCCGTTTGATGACGTTAAAAGGGAAAATATCCAGCGACAAAGGGACAGTATTGAGTTTTGCACTTGTATATCCCGGATCAATAGGCAGGCTTTATGCTAGGTCTTTTTCTCTCTATCTATCTCGTTCTATCCATCTATCTAACAATGTATATAAATAACCATAGAAAGACATACTCACATTATATATATATATATATATATATATATATACTATATATATATATATATATATATATATATATATATATATATAATATATATGCATATACTATATATATATATATATATATAGTATATATATATATATATGTATATATGAATACTATAGTATATATATATATGTATATAATATATATATTATATATATATGATATATATATATACATATATATATATATATATATATATATATATATATATATATTATACTATATAATATATATATATATATATATATATATATATATATATATATATATATATATATATATGAATGTATGTATATATATAATATTATATATATATATATATATATATATAGTAATATATATATATATATATATATATATATATATATATATATATATATATATATATATATTATATATATATATATATATTATATATATATATATATATATATATATATATTTATATATATATATATATATAAAGATATATCATACCTATATAATATATCATATATATGTTTGTGTGTTTATATGTGTGCTACTGTTCATAAGAAAGACAAGTTTTTTCTAAGGAAGAATGGAAGTTTTACCAAAATATTTCTGTTTATCTGTCTATGCATTAATCTCTCTCTCTCTCTCTTCCCCTGTCTACCTTTCTATCTATTTCACACACAGAAGCACACACGCACTCAGAAGCTATTTTCCTTCCCTTCTCGGAAAAACCACAAAATTTTTTTTCGAACAAAAATGTAAATCTTTGGGACGGAGTTGAATCTAATTGGAACGCCCTAAATCCATCTGAGTGGCACAGATTTTCCACTGCGCTGAAAAACGCTCATTATCATATTCATGAGAGGAGTTACAATAAAAGCAGGTCACTCCATATGACACTCACGAAAAGACAATATAGGCCTTAGGCATAGGTGGGCATCGAATAGAATCGTAGGCCCAAGGGAACATACATTTAGAGAAAATAGATAAGAAAAATAAAAGTAATAAATTAATAAAGCAATAAAAAAAACACGACACAGCATTTTTCTGAAAAATAAAAGAATGTGGTTTCTAAAAAGAAAACACGTTTTTCGTTTGCTTTGATTATTTTGTGTTTTGTATTCCATTTTTTTCAATACCCAACTTTATGAAACCAGAAAGCTAACCCACAAACTGGCAAACAAAAGGAAATGAAAAGGCAGAAGCATTCAAATATCAACAAAGTATTTTATCTCCTAGGAAACTAAGATTTTTTCTTTCTACATTCTGTATACCATTTTAAACAAATTCGTTTTGACATTTGACCGTGTTTGTGTTTGCTTGAATTAAGAATGTAGACGTAAGCACTGAAAAAATCTTAAGTATAAATGTAAGATAACTGTACGTGAAAATACTTTCTCAACAAAATCTACATACAGGTCGGACCTTATCCATCAGAAAAAGCAGCCTTTGCACTCGGTACCTCATAGTCTGCAAAGCTGGCAACTCCGTTTCAAGAAAACAAAATCGTCCTACAACTGTTGATTAACTATATGTCACCTGAGTAAATTGAGGAGAGCGATAAGTCTGCAGGTTACTTATTTTAATTTGTATTTCCTTATTGGTACTTGTTGTCACCTATGTACAGTATATCATACGACATAGTAAGATTGCCTGCACAGCCCTGTATTTATATACACCCGTGTCCTAGAATAATTAAGAGATCCCTCTAGATGGCCAGATATCTGCTAGGTCACGTCTTCTTACATATGCTGTGGAAACCAGTAAACATAGGACTGATTGGTTGAATGGTTATTGTTTCTTCTGTTTGAAACCCATGGAATTCTCATCCTATAGTATTTTCTCCTGCCATTTATAATATTTTGCATTTTAAGAGGCCGGTCTAGGCCTTTCCTCATACACAACACTGCTGAGTTATTCTTTTTGTATTATTTTTCCTCTGGGTTTTACTACATAATGATATTTTCCTGGCTGTCCAACTGGTGTTAGATAAAAAAGAAAAAGTCAGTGGTAATTCAAGCTGTTCGCTCAGTCGGGTCAGCTAAGCATTAAATTGCTTGTATAATCCAATACCGATATTCTGGGGGTACGGCAGCCCACATGAAAGGAATACATATTGGATTTTCTTTCTGAACTGGAAAAAGAAATGGAATGCCAGGTCAGGAAAAATTGTCTATGCCTTTGAAAGGACTTCCTAGACTATTTTTTTATCTTTCCACTTTTGGTAGGAGATGACAGTTTTCTGTAATGAGAATAATTTGAAATCCCCATTACTTATACCTTTACCAAAATAAAAATTATGATGAAAAAATACTACCTATACTTGACTTGATAACTATTATAAAATAGCTTACATCACTTTACGTTCAAACGAAAGACGTCGGATTGAAGCGGCTTTTCTGGAAGGCTTTTATTCCAAATCAAAGTTGAGCATCACGTTTCTTGCAGATTCTCGCTCAGTTGCTCTGTTTAACCTATAATTTCCATGGATTCAAACCCTTTCTGGTCTGGGGGAAAATGGATCTTTTGCTTCTTCACGAAAAAGTTGATACTTCTATCAAATATATGAGATTTTAAAAAC
>NC_061093.1:63277993-63282993 GCF_015104395.2 Macrobrachium nipponense | reverse complement strand
TATAATCCACACGTTTCATATAAGTTTCTATTAAATATAAGATTGTATATATCATATTATATTGTACCTAGCTGAAAATAGGTCGTATTAACTTAGTTTGAGGGATATGAAGATATTACTTTGTCAGATCGTTCCTCTCTTATGATGCATAATATCTACAAAATAAGGGCAAGACGAGAATGCACTTGACGCATAAACCGAAAATTATACATGCTTAGTTCTCAGAGCTAACATTAAATTTTTAATTTGAATTTGTCTTCAATATAAGCATACGTTAAAAGTGAATCATTTATTGAATTCTTACCTTAATCACATTTTTCTTATCAGTCCTTTTAAGCCCTTTTGAAAATAAGATTGTAAAAGGAAAAAATGCTTGCAAACGCTTCAAAATATTTAGGCATTGTAACATGACGTCATGAGAGGAGAATATAATGAGGAATTAGTTTATCACCTTTACTTATTACTGCTTAAACTATTCTCTTTCAGATTACCTTATACATTTGTTTAAAAATGCCTACTGACTATAGAACACTGCTTTTGAAAAGATATTAATTTCATATGGAGTGTTAAAAGTAACCAGTTTATTTCACCTTCTGCAAAAGCATCTGATTTAAAACCAAGTAGCTTTATTGTGGTTACATGAAACTAAACTCAATCTCCTTCTCTATTCCTTCCTCCGTACAGGCCCAGGTAATTACATATTCTTGGGAAGACACGCATGCATTTTACTGACATGTAATTAAAACGAGTAGATTAGACAGAGGGCGCTAGGGATACACAAAGTACAACGGAGATAGCAGCGGGAAAAGATATTTGCTTGAACTCGCCGGTATATCTTTTGGAATCTCAGCTGCCAAGGTTTTCTGCCAGGCGTGTCCGCGAGAAGTCAGCGGTCTCGGATAGAAACCGGGATTATGTGGAAGCTTGGCTTTCCCTTGCCTTCACGCACACATGCACACACACGCGTGCACACACTCACACACACGCACACATACACAGAAGCTTCTGAAGGAAGAAAAAAGAAACCGGAGATTATGTGAAGCTCGGCTTTCCTCTCTTCTTACAGAGAGAGAGAGAGCGAGAGAGAGAGAGAGAGAGAGGGTGGGGTAGGGGCGGAGGTGGTGTGGGTTGTGCTTAAGACTGGTTAAAGAATATATAGAGGAAATTCTTTTAATCAATCTTATACAAAAATGCTGAAAACTATATTGTGGACGTTAATGTAAAGAACAAACTTGAATGGCAAATATAAACATAAGCTGTTGCCACATATAATACGGAGATTAAAATTGATTAAAAATGTTCGTTCTGTGTATTTTGAGAACGTTTGGTCACGTGGAAATAATGAAGAAGTTTACAACCGAGAGTTATTGAGGGTCGGGAGAAGCACCTAGAAACTCGTAGATAAATAGTGAGAAAAATGAACTGGAATGGAGGGCTATAAATGTCCTTACATCTTAAAGCCAAATCCTGAGTGTGATGTTACCAGAGATACTTTCTTTTTAATGGTATTTTCGTCATATGTTGTTTCATTGCATCATGGAAGCAAGAGTGATAGTCTTAGCACAATTTGGCAACGAACGACACAATATGCATTTGTCTAGAGGGTTGTTGGATGAATTGAAATAATTAGTGACAGTTGGACTGGAAATGAATTAGTGATCTTTCTTCACGAAAGACTTCTAATGCAATGATGAATTAATGTTACGGGAAAAGCTAGCCGTTATCGGGAATGTTAACCTCAATAACTAAAAATAAGATCATTTTGAACTTCTTGATCCTCCAAAGTCAATTACAATTGCCATAGGAATTCAATAATGAAAATAAAAATAATAAACGTAAAAATAAAATAGAATAAAAATAATTATAATAAAATAACGATAATAACAATTTAAAAGGAAAATGATTAAAATAAAAACGATAAAGCATTAATAACAATAAAATAAAAAAAATAATAAAAATAAAAATAGAAAATAAAAATAATAATATAGAGAGTAATATAGTAATGATAATAATAATAATAATAATAATAATAATAATAATAATAATAATAATAATAATAATAATAATAATAATAATAATAATAATAATAATAATGAACTAAGGAATCTCCGTAACGAGGCTGAAATATTGACAATTAAAATCCACAGTAGTGTTAGAATATATTATTGTACAATGCTAAAAAATTACAAAGGAGAGACTTTCGGATACTGCTCGCTGAAGAGGTATACGAGCAGTATCCGAAAGTCTCTCCTAGTAATTTTTAGCATTGTACAAGAGTATATTTTAACACTATTGTGGCTTTTATTTTAACACTTTTGTGGCTTTTATTTGTCAATAATAATAGTAGCAATAATAATAATAATAATAATAAAATAATAATAATAATAATAATACATAAATAATAATAAGAAAAGAGGCAACAGAATCAACCATCTGATGTTCATGGACGACATCAAGCTGTATGGTAAGAGCATCAAGGAAATAGATACCCTAATCCAGACTGTAAGGATTTGTATCTGGGACATCAGGATGGAGTTTGGAATAGAAAAATGCGCCTTAGTCAACATACAAAAAGGCAAAGTAACGAGAACTGAAGGGATAAAGCTACCAGATGGGAGCAACATCAAACACATAGATGAGACAGGATACAAATAACCTGGAATAATGGAAGGAGGGGATATAAAACACCAAGAGATGAAGGACACGATCAGGAAAGAATATATGCAGAGACTCAAGGCGATACTCAAGTCAAAACTCAATGAGGAAATATGATAAAAGCCATAAAACACATGGGCAGTGCCCATACAGATACAGCGCAGGAATAGTCGAATGGACGAAGGCAGAACTCCGCAGCATAGATCAGAAAACCAGGAAACATATGACAATACACAAAGCACTACACCCAAGAGCAAATACGGACAGACTATACATAACACGAAAGGAAGGAGGGAGAGGACTACTAAGTATAGAGGGACTGCGTCAACATCGAAAACAGAGCACTGGGGCAATATTCTGAAAACCAGTGAAGACGAGTGGCTAAAGAGTGCATGGGAAGAAGGACTAATAAAAGTAGACGAAGACCCAGAAATATACAGAGACAGGAGAAAGACAGAAAGAACAGAGGACTGGCACAACAACCAATGCACGGACAATACATGAGACAGACTAAAGAACTAGCCAGCGATGACAATTGCAATGGCTACAGAGGGGAGAGCTAAAGAAGGAAACTTGAAGGCAATGATAAACAGCGGCAACAAGATCAGGCCCTAAGAACCAGATAGTTCAAAGTATGATAGACGGAAATAACATCTCTCCCAATATGTAGGAAGTGCAATACGAAAAATGAAACCATAAACCACATAGCAAGTGAATGCCCGGCACTTGCACAGAACCAGTACAAAAAGAGGCATGATTCAGTGGCAAAAGCCCTCCACTGGAGCCTGTGCAAGAAACATCAGCTACCTTGCAGTAATAAGTGGTACGAGCACCAACCTGAGGAGTGATAGAAAACGATCAGGCAAAGATCCCTGGGACTAGGTATCAGAACGGATAGGGTGATACGTGCAAAAAGACCAGACGTGACGTTGATTGACAAAGTCAAGAAGAAAGTATCACTCATTGATGTCGCAATACCATGGGACAACCAGAGTTGAAGAGAAAGAGAGGGAAAAAATGGATAAGTATCAAGATCTGAAAATAGAAATAAGAAGGATATGGGATATGCCAGTGGAAATCGTACCCATAATCATAGGAGCACTAGGCCACGATTCCCAAGAATCCCAAGAAAATGAAAAGGAATCTAGAAAAACTAGAGGCTGAAGTAGCTCCGGGCCTCATGCAGAAGAGTGTGATCCTAGAAACGGCACACATAGTAAGAAAAGTGATGGACTCCTAAGGAGGCAGGATGCAACCCGGAAACCCCACACTATAAAATACCACCCAGTCGAATTGGAGGACTGTGATAGAGCAAAAAAAAAAAAAAAAAAAAAAAAAAAAATAATAATAATAATAATAATAATAATAATAATAATATAATAATAATAATAATAATAATAATATGAATAAAAATAAAAATAAAAAATATATTTTCTTTTTCTACAAAGTAATGGCTTCGTTAATGTAATATTGCGAATGGTGGTTGAAGAGGTGCTGCATTCTACGGTGTCTCCATGTTCGTCATTAAGAGGCAATGAAACATGATGCTTGTTGAGGTCTTGAAACTGCTAAGCCTTGGAAATCTCTTCGACTTCACTTTTCCTAAATTTGAATAACTGTCCATTACCGAAGAGGCCGTCCATCACTTCTTGTGATTAAAAGCTTGGCTTGCTGTTCTTCATTCAAGTATGCGCTAGGTAAAAGGCCATCTGGTTGCCCGTCTATGCGGTTAAGCAAATTTGGTTTGACAGAGAAAAACTGGGAAGTTCCACCTTTTCCTACCTCACGGTTGAAGACACCGAGGCACTTAGATCTTTTCCATTTATTATGCTCCTTCAACTGACCGGAATAAAAGCCATTGTAAAGATTACGAAGGTAAAAAAAAAAGTGTGGGGGGGGAGCTTCATCTTTTGTCCCATCTTTTGTTATGTTTCACAAAGGGGGGACATCTATCACGGCTGCATTTTTGGAAGCGTGCGGTTTCTGGATGTATATGAAAAGGAAAGCGAGAGTAATACGTGTTTTTATCTCTCACTCCATATCTCAGCCTTTCCATTCGGACGAGCTTTTATGCGAGTCGTGGGGATAGTGGGCAGAGGTTTAAAGAAAAAGATCTCTAAAAGATTAAAAGGGATATTATACCTTAGAGAAGCGGTTTACAAGGAGGGAAGAATGAAGATTTTATAAGAGCTTGCGTAAGGATGATGTGAATTTTCTCATTTGTGTGATTTTTACGTATGTGCATTCACGTGATTATTAAAGTTTTCTTGATTGCGATAATGTCCGGTATCAAAAAAGAGAATGTAATATAGTTTATCATTAATACAGTACACATGATAAAAAAC
>NC_061093.1:63270493-63272993 GCF_015104395.2 Macrobrachium nipponense | reverse complement strand
AACCTATTATTATTTATACACTGACTGTTTAGCTTCAAGTTGGTTTAAATATCTGTGCTTAAGTAGTTCCCAGGTTGTTATCTGTATAAGAAAAACGAATATGACTTTTTTTATTTATTTATCTTATAGAATTCGCCTTAACTTATAAATATTTATTTACCTTCATTAGCTCCGATTTCTAATTTACGTATATGATAGATACATCAATCCATGTCTTTATTATGAAAATGAAGAACGCGTTTTTTTTTTTGCACGCGCGCGGGCGGAATATTTTTGGAGAGTCGTACTGTAATCCTTAATATTGAAAACAATAGAATACATATTTATTTAGAATTCCTTTGGTCGGAAAAAAATTGACCTTTCATTTCAACAGCATCAACAATTAGACAAACTCATACAGAGAGAGAGAGAGAGAGAGAGAGAGAGAGAGAGAGAGAGAGAGAGAGAGAGAGAGAGAGTACTTCTGCTCTGCCAAACAAGGATGGGAAGAGAAATAAAAGTAAAGGAAAGCGACAATGAAAGAACAAATCCCAATTGCCCTTTAAAAAGGAATTCTCAAACACAGCCCTTTGGCATATCCACGTAAGCGAATTGGGACGCACTGGAAAACTCCCAAACTTCCTAACGCCAAAAACAAATTCATAAACTATAGCGGAGCCCTTCAAAGGGACTATGGACAAGGAATAAATGACTTTTCTATAGTTGAAATTCTGGCTTCACTATGTGGCTCAAATCTTTACTTCCAATATAAAAGTAACTTGACCAGCATATGACCCAGAATGTTATTACATTACGTAACAAAGGAAAATGATAAACTAATAATTTTTAGTTTGTGTTTTATTCAGCGCCCAGAAAAGAACTACCTGTTTATTTGTGAAAGGGAAAAATCATCTTTTCAAAGCTAATATTTTTTTTATAGTAATATTACTGGGTTCATGTCCTGAGATGGTTATCTGTTCTGTGGGACATAGTCTATCTACTTTTCTTAGTATTAACCCAGGAATTTCCAAAAGCTGTGATGATATTGTATACGTAACGGATCTGTTAAGATGTATTTACCTGGGTACCAGTATCTATCTATCTATATATATATATATATATATATATATATATATAATATATATATATATATATATATATATATATATATATATATATATATATATGTGTGTGTGTGTGTGTGTATTGGGTTGGTGTGTGTGTGTGAGTGTGTGTGTGTGTGTGTTTCTAAACCGAATTTGTTTTCAGGTACGATAGAGGGGCAAAACTCTTTCAAAATATTCCATGCAAATGCCAGGTAGAAAGAGGGAGAGGGGAGCTGCTCCTAATAATGCCAAAGTTTTTTTTATTATAAAAGTTACCTTTAAAAAAAATCGGCTACATACAGGTTTATTAACTTTGACTTTATATTAGTGCCAAGAATTTCCCTGTGGTAGGGGTATAAGATTACTGCCACCGTAGGCGCTGCTTGTCGTAAAAGACTACTAAAAGGACAGCTGCTGCCTTGCAGTCTTACCTTTTAGTAAAAGGCTAGACTCACAACCAATAACTGTGGAAACTGCTGCCTTGCAGTCTTACTTTTTAGTAAGACGCTAGACTCACCGCCAATAACTGTGGAAACTGCTGCCTTGCAGTCTTACTTTTTACTAAAAGGCTGAAGTCGCTCCAGGACTCATGCACAAGGGTGTGCTCCTAGAAACAGCGCACACAGTGAGAAAAGTGATTGACTCCTAAGGAGGCAGGATGCAACCCGGAACCCAACACTATGAAAACCACCCAGTCGAAGAGGATGACTGTGATAGACAATATTAATAATAATAATAATAATAATAATAATAATAATAATAATAATAATAATAATAATAATAATAATAATAATAACAAATTAAAGCCTACAACACCAAGAAATGAAGGAATAAATGACAACGACGTAAATGGAACCTCTGGCAACAGAGGAGCTTCGTCCGGCAACCAGGTATTCAACCCAATTGAAGGGGAAGACGGTCAGGTACTTGGAGGTCGTCATCCAGCAACTGACCACCACAACGATAGTAATCAACAGCCTGAGATTGGAGCTACAGAAGCAAAAAGGAAGAAATGGACAAGAGAAGAAAATAAGGAAATATGGAGATGCTACATCAGAAGCAACCCGACGGAGAGAGGATATAGAAGAAGGTTGTTCAAACATCTGGAATGAGAGGAATAACACCCCCCAAACAGAGCAGAGGCTGGCAGACCAAGTAAGGAACATAAAGAAAAAGAACTGGCTCTCCCCAACAGAAAGAGAAGAACTGGAAAGGGAAATGTCACACGGCAACGAGTTACACGAAGACGAACTGAGAGACGATGCCACAGAAGACGTCAGGGATGATGAATTATCAAACAACGACACACGAAGAAACACCGACGAAGTAACAGAGAGGACGGAATGGGTAGAAAAGATTAGACAATGGATGGAGCCAGATACACAGAGAACAAAGATCCCCTCCATGAAAGCCTA
>NC_061093.1:63257993-63265493 GCF_015104395.2 Macrobrachium nipponense | reverse complement strand
TTGGAAAGTTTCATCGAGTTCTCTCAAATTCAGAAGCTTTATACCACCTATCAAAAAGATTATCTAAATAAACAAAACCTTGACCAAACATTTATGAAAGGCGAATTTATCCCACACTGTTTTATTTTCGTTATGACGGAGGGTAATGATGATAATATCTATAAAAAAAACATTACACCGAAATATTGCTTTTTCCCCTTATCAAGGTTTGGGATTACACGCGGAGTAAGCGAAAGAGTCAAAACACAGCGAAATCAGTTCTCCGAAAACAGTTGCAGTAATTGGATAAGTTTCAAGTGGGAGTTCCCACAAACCACTTAAAACTCTCCTCCCCAAAACGTGTAGTGGGGTTGTTGTGTCTTGTAGATCCATCCGGACGGGCGGTTTTAGAATCCCGGTTCAACTGGAGGACACGACGACGTGCTCAGAGGATTTCCTCGCGGTTGCTAATAATAAAAACAAGGGATGAAAAAGGGAATAGCCTCCGCTGTTGCCGGCCATGTTGTCGTGGTGTTCTTGGCACTTGCATTTTCGAGTTTCGTCTTCACTTTTTTTTTTTCCAGGCTTTTTTTTTTTTTTTTTTTCCAGCTTTTTAGTTTTTAATCGATAATGACTATTTTCTTAACATTTCGCAATCAAGTTTATGTAAGTCTTGTAGAATTTCAGAATGAAAGGCCCTATTGGATAAAAAGGCAAGGTCTGTCTTTGGTTTATGCCTAAAGGAATATTCTTGGGATATGCATGACAGTAAGAACGTCATGTTTAATTAGATGTAAGAACCACAACTCGCTGTATCATCTCAGGCTGTTTTTGACGTGAACTACACATATACCATAACATTCTCAACCTCCCTTGCGTGTGATTTAGTTAATTAAATTCATCACGGCCTGCGATTGGTTCTCGAACAAATCCGTTTCTACTGTTTGGTATCTAGCATCGCTATGCTAACTACATCGATTCGTGCCATAGATTTAACAGAATCGGTTGTTAGAAAATATTGAATAAATACGTTTTAATCTTTTAAACAAGAAGTTATCCTGATAGATGGCTTCAGAGAAAGGATATGTATTATCTACTGGCACTTTTCATCCTTTAATTGCTGAATCAAGTGTGAAACATTACTGAATCTTGGTGTCCTTTATTTACTGGACTGAATCCGATTTCCTTAATTTGCAAAGGAAATAACACCAAATTGGAACTGATTTGATGGAGCGCTATACATTTCCATTTATCGTACTATAAGACAATAATCATACTGAAACGTTAATTCTTGAATAGTTATGTGTCCTTTACTTTTTATATTTAATGTTCAGGTAAGATTAATAAGGTAAAATCAATGAAGAATCTGAAATAGCATGTGCGAATATTTCGTGGCACTGTGACTGATGGCATCGTGAAAGAATGAGAAATTATTTTTCTTATTTAGAATTATTTTCGTAGACTTCAAAGCTGTCACCCAGAAAATAATAAAAAAAAAAATATATATATTATTGCACTTGAGTGTTCAGTAATGAAGCGAGAGATATGAAGGAAACAAACATAAATCAAGAGTGAATTGTTCGCTTACCCTTAAAAGCACAAACAAAAGAAAGACGCCGGTTATCTGCCAATATAGGTTCGGTCCCAAGACATCTTTCACCGAACACTTCAGTTTCAGCCAGAGAAGGAAAACGTAATGGCTAAAATAAGCAGTCTCAGCTTACACGGAGCTACCAAAAGCATGTTTTTTTTCTTCGCGTAGTATTTTTTTTATCCTTTTTCCTTTTCAAAGAGATTCCCCTGAATAGAAAAATAAGAAAAAAATATTCAGAGCCTATTACGCTGTATCAAAGCCAACCCCCAAGGGACTAGTACCAGACAACCAGTGAGGCTGAGAAAACCAAGTGGTTTTTTTAGGCACCCATCAGTTCGCCTTTTTTCCTGCGGATTTTAACAACATATATAAAAAATCAAAACAGTTTATATCTGTTTTTCGTTATTTCATTATGTGTCATTATGAAATGGGTTTATGAACATATCATTCCTGTGTATTTTTGGGCAAACTTAAGCAGCCTATATTTATATTTTTGTTTCTCGTTATCTTTTTATCTTTTTTCCTGCAGATTTTAATAACATATACGAAAAATCAAAACAGTTTATATCTGTTTTGCGTTATTTTCTTACGTTTTAGTATGAAATAGGTTTATGAACATATCATTCCTGTTTATTTTTTGGCAAAATTAAGCAGCCTATATTTTTATTTCTGTTTCGCTTTATTTCGTAAGGAATTTTGTTTCCAGAGTATGCAATTATCTCTTCTGATCCTTCACAATAGAATGGATTTTTAGCATATATCACTTTTTTTTAATCAAGGGAAACTACAAATTGATTTTCACACTTTCCACTGTTAATCTACACTCAGAGGATACGTAATTCCAATGCAATGACTTTAAACAGCGTTGTGTATGTTAGTAAAAGATATTGGATTGTTAAATACAAGTAGAGAAAATGTATGACATTTGTGTCAAAACTATGATTTTAGAAAATGATGCTGTAATGGGTTTGCAAACACATTTTTTCTGTTTCTCTGGAGATATTTCGATTGACTTGCCTTTCTGGAGATATGATTTTGAACACATAATCATCATATCGCGAGAACTACGAAAAATAATACAAAAAATGCTTTTAATAATCTATTTCTGATACTCATAAAAAGGCTCTTATATGTTTTTCAAATACCAAAGAGATTTAGAAAATAGCATTATTCCTCTGAAGAAAATTTAGTGTTTATAATTGGTGTCGATTTATGATTCTATTTAATGTACAAAAGGCCAATTGGCAAATTAGCAACGAAATCATTCTTAAACATATTTTCATTTCAAGTTATTAAAATGTGTTTGTAGAAAAATCATTCTTTATTCCCGTTCCAAAAAATTGCATGAAAAATAGCAATGAATGTGAGGCATAACAGACACTAAATGTAACTGTAGCTAAATGTTTTATAAAACAAGAAGTGGGTGTAATTTAAGAAATACTAATGATGAAGATTATGAATTTAGAGATTGGAAAATGTCTACCAATTCTCTTGACCACGTATCATTATAAATTTAATTTCGCTGAAACAGTATATGCATTATTTATGACAAGGAATCGACTATTGGATGCTCAATGAGGTTCTCAGAAGAATGTTCTTTCATAACTACAGATACATGTTTTTCGATTTTTCAAGGCAGTAGATATGCCATTGTGAACAGTGAACAGGTTTGCAAACCTTATCATTTCCAATAAAAGAAGAAGGCAGATAAAATATATTACTTTTATTGATTAAATACTGGTTTATAGAATGATTAGGGTAAACTGGCATAGAGCAACAACCATTGTGAATACAGTAGGACGCCCTTGTTTTTCCTTAGGTATCCAGGGGTCAACAATAAATGCCATTATGATTCCACAGAACATTTACGAATTTCTCGAAAAATATAACCCTAACATGATACCTAAGTAAAGGCAAGTTGGAAAGGGTGAATATACAATTCTTGGTAAATCGCTTTATCACAGGCATCTAACAAGACGGTTGTTTGTGAAGAAGTTGCGATATGGTCCTAATTTTGAGCATCTTTTCTGGCGGGAACTCATATTACGTTTGATACAGAATACGTAAGAGAAAAGAAATAGTATTAGTGGTTAAAAATAAAGTCCACCTGCAGAATTTCCGATTTTTATTGATAACGGGCCCATTACTGAATGTTTATTTGGCATCCAATACAAGTATTGTAACCCTAAAATTCATATTTAAATGATACCTGTGAAATAAAGACGTAGTTTAATAAAGAAAGTACTGAGAGTTTAAATAGTATCGAGACAGACTTTATTTCTTATAGGCTTATGACCATCCCCATTCAGATAAAAAAAAAACTGATAACCCATTAAATCTGCAGATAACAAGAATTTATTATATTTCATTATCATCTCAAAAATGAAAAGACAGGTCAAATATATCCTAAAACAATATCAGATTAAATGCACGTTGCAACCATCTGGTTCATAAATTCGATATCGGTCCTCACCGAATAGAGAACATTAAAGAGATTAGTTCTCATGACATGTATTAATAAAGTTTGTTGTAACCGGTACGTAAAATGAAGTGAGAAAGCAAAGCAATAACTCTCTGTCTCGTTGCTTTCTTAAATCATCAAGAGGTTATTGGAAGATCAGCAAGTGAAGTCTTAGTTATATGAGTGTTAATCTCTCTCTCTCTCTCTCTCTCTGACTGTGTTTGTACATGGACGATAACAGCATTCTCTCTCTCTCTCTCTCTCTCTCTCTCTCTCTCTCTCTCTGGCTGTGTTTGTACATGAACGATAACAACATTCTCTCTCTCTCTCTCTCTCTCTCTCTCTCTCTCTCTCTTCTTACCTTGGTTGCGTATGTATATATAGTATTGTCCTCTTTCCCAGCCCCAACCATCTCTCTCTCTCTCTCTCTCTCTCTCTCTGAGAGCTCCCTTCCTACTATCAATACAAAAGTAATGAACGACTCCTTTCCCCTCTTACTGGTTGTGTACAGAGAAGGCAAATGGACGATGATGATACGTTATTCAGAGTCGCACAATAAGATCAAATTGATCCCTAGTCAGCGTTGCTGGGAAGGGAGGGGGGTGGGGAGGGGGGGGGGGGTTGCGCTGGAAGGGGAAACGGAATATACGAATGATCGATATGACTCACGCCTCTGCTAGAATATTTCTTTTATTTGCCAATATTTCTTTTATTTACCGACTCATTTTAGGAATATGTCTTTCCTTAATTTATGTTCCTTCGCAATATTTCTTTTATTTCCCAACTCATTTCAGGAATATATATTTCCTTTATTCTTGTTTTTCCTTAATTTATGTTACCTTCATTGATATAAAATTCTGTTATAATAAACTGAGCGTTAAAGAGTAACTACAAGTGACTTTGAGAAGTTAATAAAAAAAAGAAGGGCGTAAGTTATAAGTGACACTAAAATGTTGATAAAAAAGAAAGCAAAGTATTCACTTTATGACTATAAAAACAACACTGAAACTTTCCTCTCTCTCTCTCTCTCTCTCTCTCTCAGCAAGAGGGAGAGAAAAAGTGTTACAGGTGTCTGCGACCATAAAACAAAATCATGTTGCCCTCAGAGGGATAGTGAAAAACTTTTGGCAGATTTAAGAAGAAAAAAGAAAGAAAGAAAAAAAAAACAGAAAAGTGTCTTAGGGGTATATGTGTCCAAAAGTCCCCTTGGGATTTGATAGGAGTGCTCCAGCCATCGCGTTTGATACCTGAGATGTCTCAGACTCGGGGAAAAGAGGTAGTTGAGCGAGTCATCCTCAGGATATCGTGTTTGGAGATGGAATCATGGCAAATGGCCGCTCAATTTTGGTGCATGCCATGCGCTGATTACAATAGAATTATGATGAAATGTGTTAAAATACCCCTGTGTACGTAAATACACATACACACACAGACACAGACATAATTCCTAACAGCCAAATGTTAGCGGCTACCAAAATCTCTGCCTTATGGTCTGCCACAGTATGAGGTGTGATTTTCCTTGATGAATGTATCCTAGCCTCCCAGTATGACACGCAACGAAACCATTATAGCTAATAACTTTTTATTCTTTGTTCTTCAGATACTCCAGTTTATTGGACTTCAGAGCCTCTGGTATATCTTTTGACTTTTGTTTTAATTCCTTTCTTTTATGCTTTTTTTTTGTCATAAGAATTCGAATGAAATGACATGACATTGCTGATACGGGATATCCAAGATATTTTTCGTATCGTAAAGCAAAACTTGTTACTAATAGTAGGTCGGATAAAGGGGCCCATATTCTCGGTCCATGGCACCTGGGTGGAATTAATTCTTGGCGAAAGAAACTGAATCAATTAATTTCTTAACCATTTTACACGGATGATATCCGAGACGTTTTTCGAATCGGAAATTATAAGTAGTACCAGAACAACAGAGCAAAGCTAGTTACTAATAGTAGGTCCGATGGCAACATATATAGTCGAAGTTGTGGAAACTGAATTAATTAATATCTAAATAAACTCAAACAGATGCTATCCAAGGCGTTTTTCATATCGTAAATTATGAGTGGTACCACAAAACAGAGCAAAGCTAGTTACTAATAGTAGGTCGGATAAAGGGGCCCTTATTCTCGGTCCATGGCACCTGGGTGGAATTAATTCTTGGCGAAGGGGACGACGAAGACCTGGTGGTAGAGGGGGGGGGGGGGTGGGGGGGGGGGGGAGGGGGGGGGGGGGGGGGGGGGGGGGGGGGGCGGGGGGGGGGGGGGGGGACTCAATTCCTCACCTTTCATCAAAGAGAGGCCGCCGCGGGTCGACTTGATTGTTCCCGTCCGGGCGCAAACAAGTTAATACCGGGCAAATGCCGATTCAATTAGCGTGCCAGGCAGTTCATTTCCACAGACCAACAATGATAACGCCTCGCGAATTGTGCGCTGGGAAACTTTCTTGCCCTTCGCCAACTAATCCCAATCAACAACAGGAGATTGGAGAGTTCATTATAGAATTGCTAGGCTTTAGACCCGACCTGGGTTGTGCTCTGTTTCATTTCCTAAATGTTGAAGATGCTTCCTTCTCTCTCTCTCTCTCTCTCTCTCTCTCTCTCTCTTCTCTCTCTCTCTCTCTCTCACACTATAACTAGGTTCACCAAGAAGCTGAATGCACATTTCATATTGTTTCATTTCCTAATTGTTGAAGATGCTTCCTTTCTCTCTCTCTCTCCATATATATATATATATATATATATATATATATATATATATATATATATATATATATATATATATACATATATATATATATACATATATCTATAGTATATATATATCACTAGTTTCACCAAGAAGCTGAATGCACACTTCATTTTGTTGTATACGTATAAAAATATAAAACACGTTTAATTTTCCATTTCTATTAGATGAATTTACAATTCCTCGGGTTTCAAGTCTCTCCTCTATCTCTCTCCTCTCTCCTCTCCTCTCATCTCTCCTCTCTCTCACTCCCAGACAATCCAAGCTGCATCCCAGACCATCCAAGATTGGAAGATGCAAAATATACCGGAAGATGCATTAGCAATTCTCTGGTAGACATTAGAGGTGCCTCACACTGAGAGACCTGGGACAACCCGAACGAGCTGTAAGGTCTGTAAGGTAAAGTAAGGTCTCTGTCTCTCTCTTCTCTCTCTCTCTCTGCCCTGGCACCTGGCTTCCTGTGTTAGTTACTCAAAGCACTCACTATTGTATTGTTAGGATATCTGTGATGTAATGGAACAAGGCAGCGGTAATCACCCGTGCTTTAACGTCCTACGGAAATTGATCAAAGATACAGTGAGAGAGCAACACAGAATATTTTTAGGAGGATGGGGAAACAGTTGTAAAATAAAAATAGACTAACTAATCATACTTGTAAAGCATAGTAAATTGTAAGAACTTTTAGGCTTATGTCATAGCGCTTCCTTTTGGCGTTGGAAG
>NC_061093.1:63220929-63230929 GCF_015104395.2 Macrobrachium nipponense | reverse complement strand
ATATATATATATATATATATATATATATATATAATATATATATATATATATATTACATTAGAGCCCCAAATCTCGAAATGAGCATTAAAACATACGGGTCACAGTTTTGTTTCCTTGGCGGTATACATTGTTCTTGTTTATCGGCCATAATGCTCTAGCGAGTTACAATCCGATATCGGGAACCTGTAATAGTTTCGGCACCAGATGTTAGAAATCTCGGAAAGGTTTTGCCTTTACCTTATTCAGGAAAAGGAAAACAAAAGTACTGGTGGCCGGACCTGTGGCGTAACAAAAAAATAAAATAAAATAAAATAAAAAAGGGGGAGGAAGAAGCAGTATAAAGAGAAAAGAAAGATTTATGAATTTGCAGATGCAAACAAATAAACTCTCTTGCACAGCTGCAGCTAAGCATGCATAGATACACACACACACAATATATATATATATATATATATATATATATATATATATATATATATATATACATATATATATATATATATATATATATATATATATATATATATATATATATATATATATATATATATATATATATATATATATGTGTGTGTGTGTGTGTGTGTGTGTGTGTGTGTGTGTGTGTGTTTGCATGCATATGATATAGTTTGTCTCGCATATATCGTCCATATCTATTTCTGGAAGATATACGTATTTCTCGTATTATTTAGCAGCCGTTCCCTTGTCTCCTAAATTCTGAAAGGTGAAATTCTTAAAAGTCCATTCTTACACTTTTTTGTGTGTGGGGGGGCGGGGTGTGTGGTTTACTCTCCACATTTAAACCTTTCAAGATCGACCAGAGTTTCATTCATTTTCCCCTTCATTTCCTTCCAAACAAAATACACAAATGTCCGAATTTTTTTTCAGAATTTTTTCTTATTCTGTTTTACTCTTTCCCCCTACTTACCCTTTCTGGATCGTCGGTGGTTTGCGTGATGGATGCGTGACATCCCCAACTCTGATACTGATGTATGAGCATCCTGGAAGAAGATCCGCGAATGAGGATATGGAAAAGAAGACGGGAAAGAGGGGAGAGAGGGAATATGATGGAAGACGGAGATCATTTTTCGTGAAAAACAAAAAAACACAAAGAAACTAAAAAAAGTTATGGTTAAGTTTCATCAGGGGACGATAGTTTAAGGGAAACGATAAGATATCTGAGGATACATCAGTAGAAAGATAAATTTTATTAATTTATTGATTTAATTTTCTAATATCATATTTTGTCCCTTATTTATTTATTCATTTTTTTCTTTTTGGAACAATTTTTAACAATTTGTTCATGGTTACTCAGATATGTGAAATTTTTATTTGTAATGGTATGATATTCGTAAATAACATCAGGTAAGATTTGTCTACCTTTAAGTAATAATAATAATAATAATAATGATAATGATAATAATAATAATAATAATAATAATAATAATAATAATAATAATAATAATAATAATATAATAATAATAATAATAATAATAATATGTGGCGCCGTGGAGGAGTTGGTTAGGTCTTCAATAAGACTTAAGTCAAGTTAAGCAACATTGGGGCTGGTCAGTCGTTGGATGGGTGACCGCTCTCCTCGGCGTTGATTCCTTGGGAAAGGATCTTTACCATAATTTCCTCAGTCTACTCAGCTGTAAATAGTACCTATCCCTGATGGGGTGGTAGGGTCCAGCTATGGTTAAATAGCAAAACTCAGCAATGATGGAAAGAAATGAAGGAATAAACGACAACGACGTAAATGGAACCTCTGGCAACAGAGGAGCTTCGTCCTGGCAACCAGGTATTCAACCCAATTGAAGGGGAAGACGGTCAGGTACTTGGAGGTCGTCATCCAGCAACTGATCACCACAACGAAAGTAATCAACAGCCTGAGATTGGAGCTACAGAGGCAAAAAGGAAGAAATGGACAAGAGAAGAAAATAAGGAAATATGGAGATGCTACATTCAGAAGCAACCCGACGGAGAGAGGATATAGAAGCCAAGAGTTGATCAACATCTGGAATGAGAATTAATACCCCCCAAACAGAGCAGAGGCTGGCAGACCAAGTAAGGAACATAAAGAAAAAGAACTGGCTCTCCCCAACAGAAAGAGAAGAACTGGAAAGGGAAATGTCACACGACAACGAATTACGCGAAGACGAACTGAGAGACGATGCCACAGAAGACGACAGGAGGATGAAGTATCAAACAACGACACACGAAGAAACACCGACGAAATAACAGAGAGGACGGAATGGGTAGAAAAGATCAGACAATGGATGGAGACAGATACAGAGAGAAACAAAGATCCCCTCCATGAAAGCCTACAACACCAAGAAATTAAGGGAGAAAACAAGTGAGGTCAATGAAATAATGGGCCTAATACACACCACCAGTATCACAGAAACAAATAACTTGACATATGCAGGAGCAAGATTAGTAGCAGAACTGATGGGGATTCGAACACCAACACCACCGTCACAACCAACCCAACAGAAAGCAAAACAGCAACCTCCTTTGGAAAAGGCGCCTGGAAAAGCAAATCATGGTGATGAGATCTGACTTGAGTAAACTGAAAGAGATGGCAGAAAAAAGGCTAAGAAGCAAGAAAACAAGGGAGGAACTCAACGAGAAATACAAAGTACAAGAGAGGGGACTAAACAACACAATAGAAGATGTAAAACAGAGGCTTAAGGCCAAAGCACACAAGATCCAACGGTACATGAACAGGAATAAGGGATACCAACAGAACAAACTATTCGGAACCAACCAGAAAAGACTATACAGCCAACTAAGAGGGAAGACAACCACCCAGAAATTCCTGAAGCCGAACCAAGTAAGAGACTCTGGGAAAAACATATGGAGCAATCCGGTCACACAACAAACATGCAACATGGCTCCAGGAAGTCAAGGAAGAAGAAACAGGGAGAATAAAACAAAGATCACAGACATCACGACAGACACAGTCAGACACCAACTAAAGAAAATGCCAAACTGGAAAACCCCAGGTCCCGATGAAGTCCATGGATACTGGCTCAAAAACTTCAAGGCCCTACACCCACGAATAGCAGAACAACTCCAGCATTGTATCTCAAATCACCAAGCACCCAAATGGATGACCACAGGAAGAACATCCTTAGTACAAAAAGACAAGAGTAAGGGAAATATAGCCAGTAACTACAGGCCTATCACCTGCCTACCAATAATGTGGAAGTTACTAAACAGGTATCATCAGTGAAAGGCTATACAACTACCTAGAGGAAGACAAACACCATCCCCTACCAACAGAAAGGCTGCAGAAGGAAGTGTAGGGGCACAAAAGACCAGCTCCTGATAGACAAAATGGTAATGAAGAACAGTAGGAGAAGGAAAACCAACCTAAGCATGGCATGGATAGACTATAAGAAAGCCTTCGACATGATACCACACATGGCTAATAGAATGCCTGAAAATATATGGGGCAGAGGAAAACACCATCAGCTTCCTCAAAATACAATGCGCACTGGAATACAATACTTACAAGCTCTGGAATAAGACTAGCAGAGGTTAATATCAGGAGAGGGATCTTCCAGGGCGACTCACTGTCCCCTCTACTCTTCGTAGTAGCCATGATTCCCATGACAAAAGTACTACAGAAGATGGATGCCGGGTACCAACTCAAGAAAAGAGGCAACAAAATCAACCATCTGATGTTCATGGACGACATCAAGCTGTATGGTAAGAGCATCAAGGAAATAGATACCTAATCCAGACTGTAAGGATTGTATCTGGGGACATCAGAATGGAGTTTGGAATAGAAAAATGCGCCTTAGTCAACATACAAAAGGCAAAGTAACGAGAACTGAAGGGATATAAGCTACAGATGGGAGCACATCAAACACATAGATGAGACAGGATACAAATACCTGGGAATAATGGAAGGAGGAGATATAAAACACCAAGAGATGAAGGACACGATCAGGAAAGAATATATGCAGAGACTCAAGGCGATACTCAAGTCAAAACTCAACGGCGGAAATATGATAAAGCCATAAAACACATGGCAGTGCCAGTAATCAGTACAGCGCAGGAATAGTGGAATGGACGAAGGCAGAACTCCGCAGCATAGATCAGAAAACCAGGAAACAAATGACAATACACAAAGCACTACACCCAAGAGCAAATACGGACAGACTATACATAACACGAAAGGAAGGAGGGAGAGGACTACTAAGTATAGAGGACTGCGTCAACATTGAAAACAGAGCACTGGGGCAATATCTGAAAACCAGTGAGACGAGTGGCTAAAGAGTGCATGGGAAGAAGGACTAATAAAAGTAGACGAAGACCAGAAATATACAGAGACAGGAGAAAGACAGAAAGAACACAGGACTGGCACAACAAACCAATGCACGGACAATACATGAGACAGACTAAAGAACTAGCCAGCGATGACAATTGGCAATGGCTACAGAGGGGAGAGCTAAAGAAGGAAACTGAAGGAATGATAACAGCGGCACAGATCAGGCCCTAAGAACAGATATGTTCAAAGTACGATAATGACGGAATAACATCGTCTCCCATGATGTACGGAAGATGACAATACGAAAAAATGAAAACCATAAACCAACATAGCAATCGTGAATGCCCCTGGTACTTGCAACAGAACCAGGTACAAAATGAGGCATGATTCAGTGGCAAAAGCCCTCCACTGGAGCCTGTGCAAGAAACATCAGCTACCTTGCAGTAATAAGTGGTACGAGCACCAACCTGAGGGAGTGATAGAAAACGATCAGGCAAAGATCCTCTGGGACTATGGTATCAGAACGGATAGGGTGATACGTGCAAATAGACCAGACGTGACGTTGACTGACAAAGTCAAGAAGAAAGTATCACTCATTGATGTCGCAATACCTATGGGACACCAGAAGTTGAAGAGAAAGAGAGGGAAAAAAATTGATAAGTATCAAGATCTGAAAATAGAAATAAGAAGGATATGGGATATGCCAGTGGAAATCGTACCCATAATCATAGGAGCACTAGGCACGATCCCAAGATCCCTGAAAAGGAATCTAGAAAAACTAGAGGGTGAAGTAGCTCCAGGTCTCATGCAGAAGAGTGTGATCCTAGAAACGGCACACATAGTAAGAAAAGTGATGGACTCCTAAGGAGGCAGGATGCAACCCGAACCCCACACTATAAATACCACCCAGTCGAATTTGGAGGACTGTGATAGAGCAAAAAAAAAAAAAAAAAAAAAAAAAAAATAATAATAATAATAATATAATAATAATAATAATAATAAAAAGAAGAAGAAGAAGAAGCAGAAGGAAAAGAAGAAGAAGAAGAAGAAAACTGATATATATGAAAGGAAAAAAGCTAATATTTTTTTCAGACCTATGGCTGGCAATCAATTCCTCTTATCTACAGGAAAGGGCAAGAAACAAGAAAGAGAAGACGAAAAAAAAAATTGTCTGGCTTAACCCTAATGGAAGTAATATCCCATTCTCGTACTGAAACGAAGGTTACAAGAGTCAAGGAAGAAGGAACAAGAATGGTTTCATAGCTATGTATCATCCGGATGACTGATGTTTTGCGGAATGTTTTTTTTAGAGAATGAAATTGGCCTGTTTCTCGAAGAGGAACACGGAACCAGAACTGGAATGACAGATTTCAGAAGTGAGTGTTAAGGGTTCGCAGAATCGCACCTAATGGGGGGTGATTTACGTCTCTTAAAGAATGACGGATGCAAAAGTCATGGAAAATGAAGAGTTTATGTTGGCAGTGGAAGGAAAACAAGTTTCTGAACTGCTGGGACCCCGAGGGTTGTTGGTTCCCGCATTTGCGTAATAGCACGAGAAAAACCATCAAGGAATCATTTACGCTAACTCGTGGTTATTTGAGATACTGCCGGGGAGAGTCATTGAAATTAGGTGTAATCAAGAAGTTAATTAGCAAAGTTTAAAGATAATGAGGGGAGCGATTAACAAGCGGGGACGAAATATAATACCAGTATAAGAGGGTTGAGGATTCTGGTTTGATGCAGAGGGTTAGGTAAGTGAACGTAATGAATTCTGTCCTTATGCAATATTTGAGTGAGTTCCACGACTGGAAGTGGAGAGATAAATTGACTTGATAATGTAAAAAAAAAAAAAATAAAGGGAAAAGAAACAGCAAGGAAACGAATATCTGGAGAGTAGATCTGAGATCTTGACATACTACTGATCGGTCAGATGAGTAGCAAAATGTATCGGCGACGGAAATGGGAAATAAACTGTGGTCGGGAGTTACCAGTGAGATTTGTGGACTAGGATGAGAAAGAGAACTTTGGTTCATTAAAATGAGATGTCTCGGGTTATAAGGAGAGGAGAGAGAGAGAGAGAGAGAGAGAGAGAGAGAGAGAGAGAGAGCATATGTATTTATGTGAGTCTGTGAATGTGAGGAAAGTGTGGAGAGGGAAAACGGGTATTAGGTTATAAACTTCAGAAAGGGATTGAGAGGATTCTACGGAAATCGGTTGAAATTTTTTGTTAGAAGGAAATCTAATATCAATAGTGCCTGAAATAGAAAAAAAAACATTAAAGAAAGACAAGGCTATATAGAACATTTTCCATCACAGAATTTATTTGATCCCATAAATCTTCCAGAAGATGTTTTTGGATGTTCCACTCACGGAAAAAGTTTTACTTTTTTATAGCTTTCAGGTCTGATTTCGACCCATCACCACTGATTAAAATTTCAAGATACTACGTATTGGTGTTTTGGATATGGCCGCTACACTTGCACCCATACAAGGAGAGAGTTTCTTAGGGGATGCGGTTTTTAACCCTTTAAACTTTATTTGATAAGTACGTGTGTCACTTATTTTGTTTTATTAATATTTAGGACTACAATAAATTAGAATTGTTTAGACTTAATCGTCAAATTCCGTTGAGTCTGACCTTTTCAAACATTTAATGTCTTCTGTTGGTCATTAAAATGTTTTCATTATTTTTCCATTTTTGAGAGTTTCATTGTTTACAAGTTTCATTGCTGGATTGTAGTTTTTACCTGATACAAATGAATAACTGCATATGAAATTTCTCTCAATAATAATGATCATTGCACGGGAATTCACATAACATATTTATTAATATGCTTAGTCTTAAACTTATTATTTTAACTAATTTATATTTTTAGTCTACGTTCCTTTGATCAAATGTTATATAGATAAAAGCTTTTATCTGAACTTTGCTGATTTTTCTTTATTATTCCATTTGTCTCTTTTGCCTTTTAAGTGCAAATGTGGTTTAGAGAGTGAATACAAGAATAGAAAATGAAAAGGGGTAAACAATGTATTTAATAAACAATTCGTGGTAGTTAAAGTAAAGGAAAGAAATATTTAATTATGTTTGTTTTTCTCCCCTTCTCGGATAAAAAAAACCAGTCATTTATCTTTAAATCAAAGCAGTATTTCACATTTTTGTCCTTTTTATTTAACGATTATTTTACCTTTTTCTTTCCGTGCATTTTTGTATTTCCAGTGTTGATGTAGAAAGAGGTATTCTACGTATCATGTTTTTTTCTTCTTTTTGTATTGCAATCTTACACTGAGAAAAGATACAAGAAAAGTCAGGAGATAAACGATGATTAACGCTAAGCGTTCTCGTCGCTCGTTTACCATTGAATAGAACTTATCTCATTTTTTTTTTTTTTTTTTTTTTTTTGCTCTTTCGTTTAATGCTGGCCGGGTTATGATAAGCACACGAAAAGCTAAAAGAAAGAAAAAAAAAAAAAGGACACAACGAAAAGTGCTCTCTCGTCTACACCACCCTCAATGACGATGAAGACATGAGCTACATGGCCATTTTAGCCAAATGTGTCGTTCCAGTAAACACCGTCCTCGCCCACCAGAGGCCAATCTTGAGCAGAGCATCATCCTCTTATGACCCGGGGCCTTAAGTGCACAGAGAGAGAGAGAGAGAGAGAGAGAGAGAGAGAGAGAGAAGGGAGGGATAGAGAGAGGAAGGAAGGGAGAGAGAGAGAGAGAGAGAGAGAGAGAGAGAGAGAGAGAGAGGTCCCGGAGGGCATTCCCATCCAGGGGAATTTGCGTCCTCCCTAAATCTCCGTTCAATTTGCAATCTCGCGTCAAGATCCATCCTTCTCTCTCGCCGCCCCTGAGGAGGACTCCTTCGTCGTCAGCTTCCCCCGTTTCCTTTTCTCCTGAGCTCTTTTTTTTTCCAGTTCCAGTTCCAGTTCCGTGTTTCCAGACAACCCTCGAGCCCTCTCCTCCATTCCATGTTGTAAGCGAGTCGCGAGCGAGCGAACCTTCCTGCTCATTCTCTCCGTCCTAAAGTATTTGATGTAATTTCTGGCGGGTCGTCGGTTCTTTCCCCCTCCCAATCCTGAGTAACGACCTAATACAATTTTTGGTAGTGGGCGTCACTCAAATTACTTCTTTCTCTCTCTCTCTCTCTCTCTCTCTCTCTCTCTCTCTCTCTCTCTCTCTCTCTTACCATTTGGGTCGTAAAACTTTAGTCGAGATGGAACGGTGTTCTTTTCTTGCCTTCTTCCCGGCGGACGGCGGCGGCTTAAGTCCGATGATGATGATGATGGTCCCATTTCGAAATATATAGTTTCTGATTCATTTCTCGCGGAAGTCGGTCGTTTATTCCGTAATTAACGTCGTTATCCCATTTTTGGGATATTACGGGATATCCGGGACTATTTCATGGTTTCTAAATGGAGTTGTTTCATCAGACACTTTGCCTGTTTCTGATGAGGTATAATTATTGTTAAAATGTTAGCATAGTAAATTCACATCAACTGTGCATTTGATGTCTAGGCCCGTCCCTTACGACGCTCCTGATTGGCTGTTGACAAGCCAGTCACAGGGCTGGAAACTCTTCTCAGAATGTGTGTTCCACCTCTCCTGGGGTATACGTTTGAAAGACGTATCCCTCAGGAGAGGAGGAACACACATCCCGCCCATGTGAACTGTCTCGAGAGAGACTGAGAGTTTCCAGCCCTGTGACTGGCTTATTTACAGCCTATCAGGAGCATCGTAAGGGACGGGCCTAGACATCAAATGCACGGTTGATGTGAATCTACTATAACTAAAAATAGACAGAAACAAAAGAGTATGTTTGAGATATTACTTTAATCAACACACCTAATTGCGCGGGTATGAGAGCACACACACACACACACACATTGGATGGTTCGTAAGAGAAACGAAAAAAAAAAAAAAAAAAAAAAAAAAACTTTTCTGCCACATTCACGCGTTAGCTGTTGAGTCAATATATCTACCGTCAAATACTTTCTTGATTTTACACCTTTTAGTTTTCGTGTCCATCTTTGTACATGTCATCATATTAATTGATAAACTATATCCCAGTAATTTCGTTTTTCTTAAATAAATCATGTGTTATTCGACAAATTATAGAACTACCCCATGGAGAAATGATCCGTGTACATCACTCGTCTTTTGGTGACTTTGATAACTGCTCTCAAAGTCTAGTATCAATAGAAATTATATCCAAAAACTGTTTGGTTCCGCCGGGATGAAAAGGGATTCTGTAATAATGGATGCTGCTGACTCAAATATAAGGGGACACTATCAGTCCCCTCCCCGGTTTTATTTTCCTTTATTTTTTATTTAGTCTTTTTTTTTTTTGAAAAGCGAATAATTAAATGTAATGTTTGTTTTTATATGCGATATGAAATGGATTTTTGTGGAAAAACTTTTTATACAGTTATTTTTTTCCCTCTGAACAATTAAAACTAACAACAGACCATTTCTTCCAATGGTGTAATAAAAGTTGATAGATGGGAAGTTGCGTGGAGTACGTATAACATACCTTAGGCATCTGTCTTGTTACAAGAATACGAACGTTTTAGGAAGTATGGATATTCAAACCTAATTAAACAAACATATATTTAGGATTTTCGATGAAAATCGTAAATAATGAGAGAGGTCTAGTGTTGGTTGTCTGTATTTACAGCAGTTAGTGAAACGATACTTCCATAGACTTCTACAATT
>NC_061093.1:63210929-63213429 GCF_015104395.2 Macrobrachium nipponense | reverse complement strand
ATTCTGACCCTAACCGAAATTACAAAGTTATCTTTACAGTCCAAAACATGTAAAAACTGAATATATTAATTTTGTTGCTTATATTTATCTACAACTTTTTTCTTTCACTATGAAAGCATCAAGTTTAAATAAACCAAGACTTAAATTTAGAACATTTCTATTATTTGACTTGATAAAACAAGATTCAATGATATTCCTTTTAACTGTGTCATTACATGGGACTAAGGCTCTTGCTTGACTCCAGTTAATAGGATGGTCTAAATCTCTCATATGTACAAATAATGCATTCGATATTTGCCCAGTTCTCACAGAATATTGATGTTGCTTAAGACGCTGTGAAATAGATTTTCCGGTCTGTCCGTAATAGACTTTATCACACTTTTTGCAAGGAATTTCATATATGCAGCCTGGAAGATCTTTAGGAGAATTTTTGATTACTAAACTCTTGACACTAATATTACTGAAAACAACATTTATGTTAAAAAGCTTTAAAATTCTAGGAATATCTAAAAACCTTTCATCATAAGGTAATTTGAGAATGTTATGCTTACTAAATTCAAGTTTGTCATTAGTTGAATAAAAATGTTTTTTCTAGCTCTTTTCCATGCCATATCTACAAAAGTCCTTGGGTATTTAAGTTTCAATGCAATATCATAAATAGTTTTTAATTTCAGCGTCAATAAACTGCGGGCTACAGACACGTAAAAAGCCCTTAGGAACATCCCAGAAAAAAACAGAGAATTTAACATTTTGATGGTGATTATTGGAGTAGTAATGAACAAAAGAGGCAATATTAGTTGATTTTCGAAAGACTGAAAAGGTGAAATTTCTATCATTTCTATGGACAGTTACATCAAGAAAATTCAAATTACAATTTCTTTCTTCCTCTACAGTAAATTTTATAGAAGGGACTAAATTATTGAGATTATTAAGGTATTCCTGGAGGTTTTCGTGAACTGGCCATATACAGAATATATCATCCACGTATCTAAACCAAATAACTTTTTGGGGGCAAAATTCTTGGTAAGAGTTTTGTCTCAAAAAATTCCATGTAAATATTGCTAAGGACAGGAGATAAGGGGTTACCCATGGCTATGCCAAACTTTTGTACAAAAAATTCCCCATTGAAACAAAATTTACTATCTTTGATACATAACCTTATGAGACTAATGAGATTTGCTACACTTAAGGGAATGTCATGACGCTCTAATTCCTCTTCCAAATATTCAAGTAAGTCATCTACAGGCACTTTTGTAAATAAAGAGACAACATCAAAACTAACCATATTAAAATCATAATTCAAAATTTAAACTATTCAATTTGTTTATAAAATCAACATTGTTTTTAACATTCGTGTTAGAAATATTTCCTACCAAAGGAGTAAGAATTTTTACAAGCCATTTGGATAAATTATACGAAACTGGGCCCACTGAACTAATAATTGGTCTGATAGGGTTATTGATTTTATGTGTCTTGACTAAACCATACATGTAAGGTAGGGAGGCGCATTGCGGTGTAAACTGTTTAATTAAATGGTCCAAGCCCTTCAAATGATTTAATTTGTTTATTAAAATGGGAGTTAACTGTCTGTGTAGGGTCAGACCTCAGTTTTCGTATAAGTATCAGTGTCATTTAGCAATGTCATTATTTTTACTTATATAGTCACTTTTATTCATTATTACCACTGCATTAGATTTATCTGCTTTTGTCACCTTCACTGTTTCGTCTTCTTTAATTTTCTTAAAAGCCTGGAGAAATCTCACGGGTACATTAAAGGGAGAAGGTTTACTCATAGCACCATACACAATACCTTTACAAATATTGATATCATCAGGGCATAGGTTTTGATTCAATTTTTCTAAATAACAAAAGGATATTGAGATGTCGACACAGTCCAGGTTACCATTAAATACACCAAAGCTTAACTCATATCCCAAAGCCTCTGTCGTAGCACTATCCACTGGTTTGTCAGATAAATTAATCATGAAGTCCACGTTGGCATGCTTAGTCCAGTCGCTTTCAGCAATAAGATTTTTCAGCTTGACTTGGAGCTTCTTTTCAAGACGGTTGCAGCACTTTCTCAATTTTCCGTAGCAATAATCCAGCATCCGATTCTTCCAATCGACAGGAACCGTCTGATTATAGCTATACCGTCTGCTTCTAAGTGTACGGAACGCATCACCTACTTCCACTTTTGTGATGTCGATGTGTTTCTGAAGTATGATGCGTTGAAAATCGTCGAAAGGTCGCTCTGCTAGGCGAAGAATTCTCACTGGTAAAATCGACTTGGGCATCACTTGCTCGTTCATGCACTTCCGTAGAAAGTTGAGTCGGAGTTTCAGTTTGTGAGCGATAATAAGAGCATTACAGAAGGATGTCACGAATAGAACAAGGCTCGGAAAATTCAAAGAAAAGGCGTAGAAGTTGCGTGTGGTTTCCATTATGCTTAAAAAATCACAGTAGATGCACGTGACTTCATAAATAAGCGAATACCACAAAT
>NC_061093.1:63200929-63203429 GCF_015104395.2 Macrobrachium nipponense | reverse complement strand
ATATATATATATGATATAACAGAATCACGAAAGTTAGGAATAATTATCACATCGAACCGTAATTCATTTATATATCATTCAAGCTACAAATGTCCTTTAATATCTAAATTCACTCTACCTCCCAAATGATATATCTTCATATATGTACCGAAGGGGAAGTTTTTAGTTGATAATAATTTCTTCCCCCCATGGGATCAAACCACCGTCCAAGTGGACGGGGACGAAATCAGGACAGTCAGTGACGCTATCCAATCAGCCAACAGAGACGCTATAAGTTCATATCAATTCTGACCTTACAAATCACCTTCGAACTCGGTGCTTTCGTAATTAGAATCGATATGAAACCCCGTCTACTATTTTAGCCAATTCGAGCGTTTGACAGCACGTAGCCTTTTTGTTATGAATAATTATCACATCGAACCGTGATTCATTTATATATCATTCAAGCTACAAATGTCCTTAAATATTTAAATTAACTCTACCTCCCAAATGATATATTTTCATATATGTACCGAAGGGTAAGTTTTTAGTTGATAATAATTTCGTCCCCCCATGGGATCGAACCACCGCCCAAGTGGACGGGGTTAAATCAGGACAGTCAGTGACGCTATCCAATCAGCCAACAGAGACGGTATAAGATCATATCGATTCTGACCTTACAAATCACCCTCGAACTCGGTGCTTTCGTAATTAGAATCGATATGAAACCCGGTCTACCATGTTAGCCAATTCGAGCGTTTGACAGCACGTAGCCTTTTTGTTATGAATAATTATCACATCGAACCGTGATTCATTTATATATCATTCAAGCTACAAATGTCCTTTAATATCTAAATTCACTCTACCTCCCAAATTATATATTTTCATATAGATTAAAGGGGATGGTGATGACATAACGACAGAATTGAACAAATCCTACATTAGTTGAGAATCTCACCCTTTCCTTCAGTTTCATTACAAATTACTTTTATGAAGTACCTTGTTCAAATCTTTTTAATGCATAAATTATTTATTGCATTTTTAGTGAGAAAGCCACGAATAATTATTTCATCTTGTGTTTCAATTTCCGACCTACAACATAAAAAAAAGAAAACATGCATAATGGAAAATCTTCAATTTTATCATTTCTATGACTGATGTGTACACGACAAAGATTTTAGTATAACGTAATATATTTATTTATGATTCATAGATAAAATTATCCTCTTGAAATGCTAGAGAGAAAAAGATTAAATATTGATACAAAGTATAAGTTTTTACTCACAAGGAAAAAGTGACCTTACGATTAAGATGAAACAAGGGGATGTATTTTGTACGACGAAATTCGAATAATCCTCACACACAAAACGGAATCAATCGGACGAAAAAGAAAATACATTAGCAATAAAGATAAAAACTAAATAAAGACGGAGCGTAGAGGAAGGGGTGAAAAAATAAGGAAAGAAAGGGAAGAAGCATAATAATCTAGAAAAAGGATTGTTCATGAAATCAGAATATGAATGTTGCCAAATACGAGTTTTATAGTTTGGGATGTCTTCGGGGGCAAAAATATCCCTGGAGATCTCCACTGGAGACGAGTCATCAAATGGACATTTTCTTCAGGCCATGAATGACAGAGAAGAAAGATTGACGACATTTTGCGAGACTTTCATCCAGGAAGTTTCACAGAGGCGGAATTTCTCGGATGTTCAGGAATAATACAAACTAGGCACCGAATGTATGTATGTGTGGATGCATGAATCTATATATGATTTATATATATATATTATATATATATATATATATATATATATGTATATATATATAGATTATATATATATATATATATATATATATATATATATATATATATATATATATATATATATATATAGTATATATATATATATATATATATATATATATATATATATATATATATATATATATACATACATACACGCACACGCACACACGCACGCCCACCACACTCATGTATATATATATATATATATATATATATATATATATATATATATATATTATATTATATATAATATATATATATACTCCATATATATGTATATATATATATATATATTATATATATATATATATATATATATATATAATATATATATCATATACATACATGCACACACACACACACACACACACACACACACATATATATATATATATATATATATATATATATATATATATATATATATATATATATATATATATATATATTCCTAATTCCACTATTAGAAACATTGTCTGGTTGAAATCCAGAGCCAACTGGATCGCATAATTACAGCACTGTTGTAGAAGTAGAACATGGCCTTAACATATAATAACACGTTATGCAAATATTATGTAATAACCACCCACCCCATAGTAATTTGTAAACCAAACATTGGAATGAAAACTATGGCAATGGCCCCCAATCCACCCCTGCCGTATGAATAGCGCAGAGGATGTGGATGTCTGTATACATTCATTCTTGCTTGAGAAA
>NC_061093.1:63180929-63188429 GCF_015104395.2 Macrobrachium nipponense | reverse complement strand
CACACTCTTGGACATCGCCTTTACCCTTTAAAAATTGGGATCAATATACTCCCACGCCACTCATTTGGTATCTTTTCCTGTTCAAGGATCTGTATCCATAAGATCGCACAGTATATCCACTCCTTCATCTCCTAATGCTTTCCATGCCTCCACCGGGATCATGTCTGTCCGGTTGCCTTCCCATTCTTCATCTTCTTCAGTGCATTTAGTACCTCTTGCCTAGAAAACCTCATTACCATGCCAATGTTCACTTGCCCATCCTCTCTTTATTAGTCTATTATTTTCTTCATTTAACAACTGTTCGAAATATTCTTTCCATCTCTTCGCAATGTCTTCCTCCTTTCTAAGCACTACACCCTCTTGATCCTTTATTTGTTGATATGTGTTATATCTTTGGTGCTCTTATTTCTAGCCTTTGATAGCTTGATCATCTTCTTTAATCCTTCCTTTGTCCCCAGCTCATTATACACATCATCATACGACTTTGCTTTAGCTTGGGCTACCACCTTTTTCACCACCTTGTTTTTCTCTCTATACCTATTTCTGTCTTCCACTGACTGTGACTCTTCCCATCTTTTCTTTGCCTCCTTCTTATCTTTTACTACTTTCTCAATGTCTTCATCCCACCACCAACTCTCCTTTTCTTCCCATATGATACCAGATGTCTCTCCTAGCAGCTCCTTTCCATGCCTTCTTATTACTCGCTGCATTTCGTGCCCACCATTCTTGAACATCTTCAATCCCTATATCAATATCCTCCAAAACCCTCCTCTTAAACTCTCTCTTCTTATCCCCTTCCTTCTGTAATTCGTACCATTTAATTTTCCTTATCCCTTTAGCTTTGGTTTTTCTTTCCCTTTTCAACTTCAGGTCCATACATAGCAGCCTGTGTTGGGGGGCTACATGGTCGCCTGGAATAACTTTGCAGTTCTTGACCTCCACCAGATTTATCCTTTTATACAAGAAATAGTCTATCTGGGAGAATCTTCCCCCACTCCTATATGTTATTAGGTGTTCCCTTTTCTTCTCAAAGAATGTGTTTACTATTGCCATGTCGAATGACACAGCAAAGTCCACTACACTCTCTCCTTCTGGGTTTCTCTCCCCAATTCCATGGCCCCCATGCACCCGCCCAACCGCCTCATTTTCACTTCCGACATGGCCATTCAAATCTGCCCCAACTATCACCCTCTCATGCTCTTCCAGTTCTTGCATTATTCCATCCATGTCTCTCCAGAAATTTCCTTTCTCTTCTTCTGTGCAACCAACTTGTGGTGCATATGCACTTATAATATTCAGAATCTCTCCTCCATAACATATCTTCATCTGATGATACGGTCATTCTTTCTATGCACTTCTATTACCGAGTTCTTTAGTTCACTAGACAGTACTATGCCAACTCCATTTCTACCTTGTTTATTTGCTCCACTATAATATAGCTTATATCCATCTCCCAACTCTTTAGCTTTATTTCCTTTCCACCTCGTTTCTTGCACACACACAACATCTACTTTCTTTTCTCTCATCAAGTCAGCCAATTCTCTACCTCTCCCAGTCATGGACCCAACATTTAGCTGACATACTCTGAACCCAATGTGAGGCTCGCTTCTTTAGCTGCACCCGCTCCTGATGCAGTAGCCCTCGCCTTACCACAGAGTTAGGGCGATGTCTCTGTGCGTCGTTTACGGAGTACGCCCTAGCATTACCTCTTTCCATATTTCGGCTCATTCCATTTTTGGTTTTGGCACAGATTTTTACAGCCGGATGCCCTTCCTGACACCAACCCTCCCTATTTATCCGGGCTTGGGACCGGCACCCATAAGGACTTGGTTGCCCCCCCCAGGTGGCTAGGTTGCATATATATATATATATATATATATATATATATATATATATATATATATATATATATAATATATATATATATATATATATATATATATATATATATTATATATATATAATATATATATATATATATATATATATATATATATATATATATATATATATATATATAATGCGTGTATGTGAGTGTGATTTTGCCTATGTATATATAGTTCAAAATGTAAGTATATTTGTATAGAACATATATACATCACAATATATTCATTTGCCAACACAAATTCAACACAAAGCTCTAAGTTAGATGCATGAATGACTTTAATGACAACTCAACATAGACTGCACAGAAAACAATAACTGCAATTACTTTAGCACATCAATTAGCAAAATTCGTAAATTCACGATCTTAAGGTTCTATGCAATATATATATTTGAAAATTTTCGTATAAACTTGAGAGAGAAATTACACCATCTTGTGACTGAGACAATACCCCTTCCTTGTCGAGACATTTAATGGTGTTTTTAGCCGCAATTTTGCGAGGCTGCATTAAAAACCTTTATTCTACTATGTAAAAGCTTTTGTTTACACTTTCCTCCTCTTCTTCTTCTTCTTCTCCTGGCAAGTGCTTGGGGGACTGCAACACTGCCATCAACGCTCACAATACCCACACTAATGGACCGACTGAGTATCTAGCTCGCCTCCTTTCCGGAAACCTATTAGAACCTCTCTCTACCAAGGCAAGGGATATATTTAGATATATTTAGATATATTTCCACCCGCGTAGAGATTATGTGGGGCCTTGCATTGTAGCAACATATTCGGCCACAGGTCCCGGTGAACGAGTTTTCCTCCATTTATATTGATATCTTTGCATTTGTTCTTGTAAAAGGTGGGAATGGTATACCTTGATCATGAAAAAAATTTTTACGCGTTACTTTTTGGTGAGCTATTAAAATTTTTTTTAGCTATTTCGCATGTCATAAATTTGTTAATATGTATTTTAAGAACTTAACCCTGCAAATGTATACTTCTCTGTTTATAGTTAATCTGCTTGAGATAATCATTCGTTAATTTTAATTTGCTCTTATTTTGTGCTGGTAACCGTGTACACTCCTTATGTAATCATTTCCTCATTAAAATAACACACACACATATATATATATATATATATTATCTATATATATATATATATATATATATATATATATATATCCATCATATATATGTGTGTGTATGTGTGTGTGTGTGTGGGTGTGTGTGTGTGTGTATATATATAATTTAAATTGTGTATGATGACCAGTGTATAAATAGCTTTCTGTGAAGAACAGTGTCAGTAGATTTATTCCAATTATACACGTGCATTCTATTTTGTTAACAGATGAGCGATGTAAGAAAAACAGCTGCTGAAGTGATTACTGAAGAATCTTGGTCGAGAGCCGGGCCACTTTCGCCTCGACTAGTTACCTTCAGTTCGTGCTTGTCATGTTCGAACAATTTCAGCTGAGCCATTCGTCTAACGGCTTTTTGTTTACTCTGGGATTTTTTTTTTTTTTTTTTTTCATCCACGACAGTAACATCTGGCTGCATTTTCTGTCATGGCTATTGTGCAGAAACATTCACTTACACGGAAACGTTTCTTTGCATGCTTTCTTGTTTTTTTTTTCCTTTGGCTTTCAAATTGTCTTCGTTTGTATCTGTGTTCTGCACAAAGGCCGAAAGAACCCATCCAATCTCTGTGGTCTGCTTTTTCTAGGGAAAGGAACTGACGAAGCTGTCATTCAGTTCAGGGAGTGGGCATTGTTGTGGTCTTTCTGCTTATTCCTTTTTTTTTTTTTTTCTTAATTCAAAAGTCTTTGTTTGTTATTGGTGTGAATTCGCGGATACGTTCAAACATGTCTGTTTAAAGCTGTTATATCCTAAGTTGTCTTTTTTTATTTATTTATCTATAAAGAAAGCAGCAGTTTCTGATACTTGGTATATCCTAAGTAGTCTTTTTTTATTTATCTATAAGAAATATACATAAATAAAAAAGACTACTTAGGATATAACAGCTTTAAACAGACATGTTGGAACGTATCAGCGAATTCACACCAATAACAAACAAAGACTTTTGAATTAAGAATGCAGCAGTTTCTGATACTTGATGAATCTGTCGTACAACCATGTTTGCAGAAGTTTTTTCGTTGTCATGAGTCTATGTATACTCGGTTTTCACCAAATACCAAAGCTACTAGCTCTTAATATATTAGAAATCAAAATGGATTTCGACCAGTTGTAACTTTCGAAACTATAGTTTGCTATCATAATGTGTGAGAAAGGCTTCAGAAGTAATGGCTAGATAAAGTGAACTAGTGAAGCTATGAACGGCAACTCTGTCTACTCTTACTACGTATCTTCTGACGTCTCTGAAAATTGATAAAGATTATGCTATTATGCTATTTTTTCCCTTAGTTATTTTATTATTCCTTTTTTTTTATATAAATAGGCATGCTCCTAGCTGAGTGTCTGTTAGTAACAAGCCCATGTTCAGTGAGGATAGATAATGTATACATATGCTTAGAAATGTATTACAATTTTTGTTCATTATTAAGTATCATATTGTGTGCAAAATAAATTCATAAGCGAGTCTGAGCGTTATTTTGTACGCCGAGACAAGTCTGTAAAATATTTGAAAATATACTGTAAGGATGATACCGAAATACTGTCAGAATTACAAGAATATCAATAGCTTGAAACGAGAGGCCCAACTATACGAAAGCACAAGATATTCATAAAAGATCCCATTATATTTCTGCTTAGTACTCAGTGATTCTGAGTGAGCGATATGAGACAGACAAACAAGAAGGCTATACCATAACTTTGTTATTGTGTCTCGGGTGAGCTTTGATGCTTCCCCTCTCCCTTCATAGTGTCTTTCTTACCTTTCTCCTTTCTTCTTTTCATGAGTCCTTATATTATTTCATTTCATTCTCCTTTATGCGACCGTTTAGTTCCATCCTGCTTTTTTATTCCCTTCTGTAATGGAAGAAAGGAGAAATAGAGTAAACTTTGTGCACCTTCTTTTTATATCGAATAAGGTGTATTTGTATTGCACACAATCTCGATCCACCAAATGGTGAAGCGACTGCTCTCGTTCGTCGTTTTAAAATTATTACTCTTACAAAATTGAAATAGTTATTAACCAACTATGAAGTGTTGCTAGCAAGAAAATGTGATGATATTGACGGTAGATGTACATATCAAAATATAAAGCTGATATGTGATTTTGTATCATTGGTAGAGTATAATGTTGCTCAGTGATGCCATACTCACACAGAGGTGATTCAAGACTGCGCATATTATAACGGCTGAAAATTTGCTCATTCCGACGCCATTATGATGCCATTATGACTAAGTCGCCAACAATCACCGTAAATCGTAACTTATTGCTGAGTTTGTTAATGCGCACCAAGTGATGGCGGATGCACGATACCACCCAACACATGCGTTGTCGAGATCCGACAACTGTCATTTGTCGGCATGTCAATGCTCAAGACGCAACGCTGAAGCAATGGCGTCGCCATTTGTTGTAAATACATTGCGCAAATTATAACTCGCAATTGCGACAACTGCTATCCATTCAAAGCAACCACCAACGCTCGGTATGGACTTGGCCTGCCACCTCGGTGACCGCGAGTTAGATTCTCGGGCAGTCCACTGAGGGGTAAGAGAAGTGTATTTCTGGTGATAAAAGTTCACTCTCAACGTGGTTCGGAAGTCACGTAAAGCCGTTGGTCCCGTTGCTGAATAACCACTGGTTCCATGCAACATATAAACACCATACAAACAAACATCTTGGTGCATGTCTCCAAATTTCGCGACGCGGTTAGAATTCATGGTAGTTTGGTCGTAATTGCATCGTAATGATGTCGTTATTCGGCAGTTATGACGTGAGCGTTCTTGAAACTAAAATATGCGACTCAGCCGCCTCCTTTTTTTTCTTCAGCCCAATGACTGCGATTGATGGCGATGATCGCCAAAACCAGCCAATACGACTTGCGCGGCTTTGAATCGCCAATGTGTGAATGGAGCACAATTAGTCACTGTTTTTTGTTGTTCCTAAATGAAGCAGTGGACTCAATCTCATTAGTGATGAAGAACTTATTACTTGTAATTCCGCATAGGTATAAATTATTCCCAAGGTATAGGGAATTTGATACGCAAAATTGTTACGATGTACTGTGTGTGTGCATGAATATTTATAAAATTACCTAGTGTAAGATACCATCTGTTAGTCGATACAACCTTCGTATATTACCTACAAAGTCTAATGAATTCCCGTGCATTTAAAATTCCGAAACATTATTTGTTTGAAACTCTTACACGAGATGTTAATCAGCGGCGTAATGAATCGCCCTGCACACTGCTCTATTCTCGGCTTCCTGAATATTAAATCCCTTTATTTCCTCTTCCTCTAATGGATACAATGCAACGACTGACTCAGTTAAACAGAGAGAAAAAAAAATTTCAGGAAACTTGGCTAATCAGAAAAGGGAAAGAAATAATGTTTTCATCATATTTTCGATAACTGTTTAAAAACACCAATATTGATACTCTTTTCTCACGCGTAATCAGTAATGTGAGCTGTAAACGAAGCTCAGAAGTTTACTTAGAAGAGCAAATACGTATTCTATGTAGTTACTTTATATACATACAATATTACCTCATTCTTCAAGTTTAATGATCACTACTCAACATGCATGTGCGTGTGTGTGTGTGTGTGTGTGTGTTACTAAGCTCATATTACCTACTGAGGCTTTGAGCAACGGAAATGCCTTTGATCTGCAAAGAGGCTTCTGGTTAATGGAACAATATGGAGTCTGGACGCGAAGAAGCTTCTCCTTTATTGGAATGAATAAATGAGGCATTAGTTGGCGTAAGAGCCCTTTACGTGAGGTGATACTGTAAAGACTACGTAAACAGACTCATGTTAATGTACACCCACTCCTTACTGCTACTGTTTTAAACAAGATATAATTGAGCACATCTGCATTACTCCATTAAATGCAGCGTATTGCCCTTATATCCTCTGTCGGTGTTCGTCATATATTAGAAATATAACAAAACGTGACGTCTGCAACGTGTAAGTTAGTAATAGAAGGCATAGTAATTCAAGACTGAATCACGAGAGAATCAGGAAGTACGCAAAAATGAAACTATAGCTGCAGGAGGCATATACATGAACAGAATGTAAGTTAATATGCTCACACTAGATAATGCTGTCAACCGGCGCCAAAAGGCTATCTTGTTGCAAAACAAAGGTTCAAGCTTCAACGCAATGTAAAATCCTTTTAATAGAATGCTATCTACGAATGCTTGAAAGAACAAAAAAAAAAAAAAAAAAAAAAAATTGAAGTATATATGTACGAACTCTTCTATTCATTTTAACATAAGCTATCCTCTCGATAGTGAAGATTACCAACTTCTTACGTTTCCTCATTTTTATCACTGTAAATACGTACGTATAGACTCACTGGCAACTCTGTCAAGTTCTAACGATGTATAATTTCTTATAAATTGTGGAATCCAAACTGACAGCTACTTCAAAATCATAATAAAAATTTACGTGGCTTTCTTCATGCCTATGGTATGTCCTTAGCAGTATAGATCTAAGT
>NC_061093.1:63155929-63175929 GCF_015104395.2 Macrobrachium nipponense | reverse complement strand
TTGTACACGAAGCGGAACAGGTCTTCGTCCCTGGAGTCAAGTTAAGCAAAGATTTTTCTCTCCCAAGTTTAGAAATGGCTGTCCTCGCAGGACGTTTCAGAATATATAATGAAGGGCGAAATTTACTCCGTCATAAGTTCGAGGAAGACTAGATATTAAAAATAAAAACATACATATTCAATCTGACTACGAAAGGTAAATTTATGTAAACGTTTTTCTTGATTTCTTTTATATATAACTTTTGTAATTTTTTACCCCATTTCCTGATACTCTATAAAAGATACCAACTTAAGAATATTCTTGAAAACTAAAGCCATCTTGGGTTGATGATACTTCCTTTAGTAGCAGCCGTTCGAATGACACTTTGTAACTGTGAACATTTCAATTACTGTACTTTAATTATGTATGTACGTTATTATTGAATTTTTTTCTCTGAAGTCTCCCTTTATTTATCATTAGAAATTTAGATATATGCCTTCCTGAGACATTCTTGAGAGAGGAAGGTATGTTTTACTCATATCTTACATTTTTTAAGGGCAGGAAATACTTACACCTCTATTATTTCTTAAATGGAAAATCAACAAGCTTATCATTTTATTACAGTTGGACTTAAAAAAGTAGCTTTATTTTGTCCAAATAAATTACAAATAATCTACTAAAGAATTTGTATTTGTCTGAGAAAACAGGTGTTATAGAGCTTTTATATTCTGTAACATGTTGGATCGTAACAAAACTGAATCGAGTTTTACTGAAGAAAGTTGTCATATGAAAAAATAAATAAATAAATAAACAAACCTGGTCATGATAAAATTGGTTCATCCCTTTCGAAAAAACATGCATAATTTGTAGCTTTTTGTCAGTGAAATTTGTCTGGTCCAGACAACCGTAAACTGACAAACCTGTAAATATTCCAATAAAAAAAAAACCAGGAATATGGATTTCAGGTTTTCAGGCTTTGTAACTATAATGGCGCATAGTCGTTATATCTAAGTTATGTTGCATTCTTGTAAAAATACTCTTTAATGATTTACCCTTACAGAACTATTCGAACAGAATTTTAAGCGACGATAATAGATTTCCTATACTATTGGAAATCCATAGGCCCTATAGCATTGAAATAGTTTTGAGAGTAAATAATGGTGCCAGTTGCATATAGTTTTATTGAGTATTGTAAGCTGTGCTTAGAGAATAGTATGTGCAGATGAATTCTGAATAAAGTTTTTTCCCTTCTAACTTTCTTTTAACTAATAACCACAATTTTCAGTTTCTTTTTGACTTTCAGAATGTATTTTATTCCGACAAAAGGTTTGTCATATTCTTTAAACAGTCATTTTCATTTGAATCATTTGAAGTATTAGCTTCGATATTTGAATGCTTTAATAACCTTCTAACTCACTAATGCTACTTTAAATGCCTTACGATAAATTGAATAGTCTGAATTTATATTTACCTTGATTATACTTATCTTCCTATAAAAGTCACTATATCTTTCCAAATGACATTGACGTCTAGTCTTTTCCATACTAATCTGTATAAAGAAGAACACTGAAAATTTTAACCTGTGACCTGATATTTCTATTCAGACATTTATTAGAGACACTAACGACTCAATCCTGATTGGTGATGGTGGTCCAGGAACGTCTTTGAATCAACAGTCACATTTTATGACTATGTTTTCGTTTTATATCTTGATAAACTTTTTTCTGAGTTTCCACCATGACAGTAATCTCGCAATGTATCTTTTCATTCCTAGGTATTGAGGATTCAAAGTGTCTTTCTTTTTTACCAGAATGTCTTCCAAAAGTTCTCTTTTTTATCTTTAGATTGTTTTTTCTCTCTGATAATTTCGTGGAATTTTATCTAAATATCGATCTTCCATTACCAAACAAATATCTTCTTTGATTTTTGCAAATAGTCTGACACTTACTTATTCATTTCATAATTCAAGAGTAAACAGTAGACGATTTTGCTATATTCATATTATGAAAGCACACATTGGAAGATGCTTGTAAAGATTGTTTGTCATACGAAAGAATGATTTGAATAAGACAATCTCTTGGACTGTTGTTAACAGTTTTAACTGACTGTACATACATATACACGCCTGCGAAAAATAAGAATAATAACATCAACATAGCAAGGATCTCCAGAGGAAATTACCTTCTGCACATTTTCTTCTTACTAAAAGGATGGAAACTAAAAATTCACTGTCACATTCTTCGAAAAATGCTGCAAGTACTTATTTTCATCTCTCGTCCCTTCACGGTGAGTTAAGTGGTCTCTTTGACAGTGTAAAAGACATTTTATAGAGTCCATTAGTGCCTGGTAAGAATATCGGTTTTCCAACACAGCTGAAGATGTCTCAAGAGAATTCTAACTGAAGGGATGCCAGCTAATGACACAGTGGAAAGTGGAGGGAGGCTTCTCCACTTCGTCGTCTTTTCGTTCTCTCTCTCTCTCTCTCTCTCTCTCTCTCTCTCTCTCTCTCTCTCTCTCTCTCTCTGGCTCGAATGGGTCTTTCCACAATACAAGGAAAAACCATCAAAATCCACAGAAACTATATATTATATCTGCAGTGACATGGTTTTTGCACAGCTATTTCGAACGTCACAATAATGACTTTAGCTTTTATTTATGAAAGTAGTGACAGTACAAAGGTGTTCATCAAATAAATCGTGTTGAACTATTCTAGATTATTAAGATAAAATGGAAATTTAAGATCATTTTTTTTTTAATTTTTAATATTTTTAACATGTTTAAAGCTTTTTTTTTTATTACGACTGCAAGCTGTTTAGGATTAAACCTCAAATTTCTCATCTGTGTTCGCAATGTAGATATCAAAAATGAAAACTTTTTAACCATCTTTTTACATCAGCACAGCTGATTAAAGACTAGCGAATAAAAAGAGTTTGGGATAGATGCACATCAAATGGACCATTCACTCACAGCATTGATAGTTCTCTAAAAACCATAATCTAACCAAACCGAACCTGAGGAGAGTTACATAACACTGTCAAGATCAAAGGAAAAATCTCTTCTCAAAACTCATCCCCAAACGAGAGCTTAATCTAAAACCTTTCAAATGAATCACATTTATCAACGCCAAAAAAAACACAAAACTTTATAGAGGCTTCAGAGCAAAATCCGCATTCATTACTAACCACCATCCAGGCAAATAAAAATCAAGAGGAAAAATGCAAGACTTCCTAAGAGGGAAATCGAAAAATCCGATAATTACAGGCATCTCAATGGGGCTCGCTGATTAGAGTACCTGAATGAATTTTATTGTTCTCTGGGCCAGTATGAAAAGGACGAAACAGGGAAAGGGGGATAATTGATAACGATGTGGATAATGAAACAAAGACGTTTCATTTTCACTGGAGTCTATATCAACTTTTCAGACGGTTTAAACGCTTGGGAGAAATGTGTTGCTGCATACTTGTTGTTGGTATTTTTTCAGTCAACATACTTACCATTCCTTTCTTCCTTTAACTACTTGTGTTTTGACGTTGTTTTCTTGCTTCCTACTCGATTAAGGCATGAAATATAAACAACAAGGTAAGGAGAAAAATGAAAAAAGCTGAAGTAGAAAAAGAAACCCAGACCTTGGTGGCAGGTGGAGAGAAACAGCCACTGAGCCGTGTTTATCTGAGTATTGCCTATTTCCACACGGTAGATGCTGGAAGACGTGGTCTCACGATTGACGCAACGCTGCCTGGGTGGTGGCAGAAATCCTCTCTTCTGACGGTAAAATTACTTAACATCTTTCTATTTCAGTCTTATGCGCTTGTCTTATCATTATTAATAAAATATGATGCCATTAAGATGTGGCGATATATGAGAAAAGCAACTTTATGGGTTTTTTTTCTCTCTGATCTTTTTTTACTTCATTGAGATTCTCATCCTTTCATCTAAGAGAGTTAATGAGAGTTAAATTTTTTTTAGAATTCTTAACGAGGAGTAATGTGGTATGCAAAGCCCTACGTAGACGCCGTCCATTAGTCTTATTTCTTTTTTGATCCATTACTAGCTGACCAACCTGGTACTGCCAGGGAAATCTCTGATTACAACCGATAATTCTCTCTCTCTCTCTCTCTCTCTCTCTCTCTCTCTCTCTCTCTCTCTCTCTGTCATTCCTGTTAAGATAGTTACTTCTCAACACACCTTTCTATTGAGGCTGAACTTGGACTTAAAGGGCTTCAGGAGAATCACTATTCATCTCAGCAACCTCGAAAACTGTGGATTAGAGACTAATGTCTGTTGTTTTCTGCTAGTTTTACATGTCACCCCTTCCCACCCCGTTCTCACAACCCCCTTTCAACCAGGGTTGAACTTGGACTTGAAGGGTATTGGGTTTGTCACACTTCACATCAGCGACCTCAAAAACTATGGATTAGACATTAATATCTGTTGTTTTGGTTATTTTTCCGTTTAACCCCTTCCCACACCTTCGCATCCCTATCCCAATCAGGCTGAACTTAATGTTGTATCTTGCATATTTCCTGGAAATGCATGTTTTTATCGTTTTAAACACTTAGGAGGGTGGTTTATAACTGTACCTAATGTGGTGCGCTCAAGACATTACTAAAATGTATTGCTGCGTTCCTTCTGCCCCTAGCTACAACCACTCTTTTTGTCCTCTTATTTTATCTCTGTTCCCGTTTTCTCTCTGTTCCCGTTTTCTCTCGAGAATCTTGCAGCCCAGAGGAGAGCTACTAAATAAAGAAAAAAAACACACACACACGCACACAGAAAGGATAGGTATTCAATGCTGAAAATTACCAAGGAAATATCGACTATCTTTGAACCAGCGCGATCACTATCGATCGATTTCATTTCTCTGTGATGAGATTCAGCTCACTTCCATCCATGATCAACAATTAGACTAGTGGAAGCGAAGTCCTCATAATAGTTTCTGTTGGAAAAAAGTGAACATAACGAGGACTTAAACAATAGATCCTTTCACGATGCCTAAATTGCGTCGATTCAGCGGAACGAAAAATCATTAAATGCTTTGTTCCTAAGTACAGCTAACAAGCGGCTGGGATTCGGCTGCGTATTGTTTCTATTCTGAATTACTTCTAATAAGGGTTACGGGTTAGGCAGACCAGCGACTATCAGCATGATAGCAGGCACTGCTTTTGCACATAACCTACTCGGAAATTTCCCAAATATTTAGAGCATTCTCATTTCCAAACTACGAATTACTTTAGTATAATAATCAAACAAATGAATGTGCATTTACTTAAAGCCAAGATGGTCTAGTATCAGCAAATAATTGTATGACAAGTAGTAATTCAACAGTTGACTTATTACTTGTTATACAATTACCTCTCCTTTGATCCACAATAGTTAATAAGTCAACTGTTGACTTACTACTTGTTATACAATTATTTGCTGATATTATGGGTCAAAGCAGAGGTAATTTATGTAACAAACCAGCTCAAGAGTAAAAGGTGCAAGGCACAAAGTCTACATTTAACGCCGGCAAATGAAACACTTTATATAAATGACGCAATTTATAAATTAATTTTTCAGTCAGTTCGCCCAATTATTTTAACCATTCACTTTCAGTTTGGCACAGTCTTATTTAACCTTATTTCCGTTTTGTAGGACTATGATCTGTAACTATGTGCTGAACATATTTCTTTCTTAACTTGCCTTGTTTAGGTCTTCATTCTATTCCTAACTGCGTATTTTAAACACTATTTGAAAAATACATGAATTTCCTGTATGACTTTTTTCTTTTATTTAAATGGCCTTTTTGCATAATATTTGAGGAAATGTAATTAGAATTTATGTAAAACAAATATTTGACCTGATTACCAAGTATTTTCGTATTTCTAATCAATATAACATATTGCCAAACCGACAACCTAATCAAATACTTATTCATATAATACAACTTTATGTGATTAACCACTGCCTTTGACTTTGGGCTTGATTGCATTTGCATGTTCAAATGGATGATTGTCTCGTATCAATTCATTTTTTTTTTTTTTTTTTTTGGTAATATGTGCATAGGTTACTACTGGGAAATACTTAGATATATTTGGTAGGTTATAACGGCAATTCATTTGTGGTAGTTTTCCTGTACAATCACCATGCTTGTGAAGTCTAGAGAGGAGCAGAAAAAATTCTCATACAGCAAGGAAATCTCATAAAAGAATTATATAAATTCTGCAATTCATTCAATCATCAAAAAATATAACTTCGAAGTGTAAAGCGGAATATATGTAGACGAGATCCCTATAGAGTATATACTTATATGTATATTTTTTTTATTAGTACCTATAAATTCAAGACGTTTTCTTGGTAAAAGTTTGTACCAAAAATACTGGACATCACTAAAATGTTTTTTCGTACATAAAGATTGACGTAATTTTATAAGTATTAACAAAATCGTTAATGGAAACATATAGGAAAATTATTGGCCCAGTAAAAACATGAAAGTAAACTGATTTCGTACATTGGCGCCCTACTTTAGAAGTCACTATTGATGACAAAAAGTTATATGACCTTGAGTATGTTTTGTTTCTTTATGATTGGAAAATAATCTTTGCCCTTTCTGTCAACAGAAAATTTTTTTCTGTTTAACTTATAATACTGAATGATTCTTAATCTATTAATCTATACCTCTGTACTCCTCCCATTCTCTCTCTCTCTCTCTCTCTCTCTCTCTCTCTCTCTCTCTCTCTCTCTCTCTCTCTAAGTCCGAAATACCATTAATCGCTGCAGTTTTTCCTCCTTTTCAGACGGTCTATTTACCGGCAGCCAATTCATTAAGACTGCTAAGAAAGCCTAAATCCTGGAAGTGTGCTGACGGGGGCGATCCAATAACGATATATTACTTCTACAGAAAGAAGCCCTCAGAAACGTGTTGTAAATAGAGAACATATATTATTTCGATTAAAGGTTAGCCCATTGCCGTTCAAGGTTTTCTTTGGATGTATTTCTGTCTAGTATAGATATATATATATATATATATATATATATATATATATATATATATATATATATTATATATATATATATGTGTGTGTGTGTGTGTGTGTGTGTGTGTGTGTGTGTATATATATATATATATATATATATATATATATATATATATATATATATATATATATATATTATATATATACATATATATATATATACACACACACATATATATATCTAATATATATATATATATATATATATATATATATATATATATATATATATATATATAATATATATATATGGAGCTACTGACTGAACTCGTCTGACTATACCTGGAAATTCTTTTCCAGGTAGAATAGAAAAATAAAATTTTTCTCGGTCTTTTAACAAGAGATTCAAATAAAAAGGAAATTTCTTGTGAATTTAAGCTTGCTCATAGGCAAGCAAAAACATAAGGCCAAAAGACAGTAAAAGCTTCTTTCTTTCTGAAAATTCGTAACTAGAGATTTTAAAAATTACTCAAGCAGAGCCAACTCAAGTTCGAAACTTTACTTTTGTGTGCTTTCACGTTTCCAATGACTGCCTTTTTTTTCAGCACATAAAAATCAGTAAAAGACAATTTCCTTTAAGCGGCTTCCCATGCTGTTCATTTATAATTTAAGCGCTTCGTTACGGCGATTTTTGAAGGAAATGTCTAGTTCCATTTGAAACTATCCAAACACCCCTTGTAAAAGCAAGTATTGCACGAGAACATTCGGTACGATTTTTTAACTTCGTGAACTTCGGTGGTACCAGTTCATAGGGTCAAGGTCGAGTGATGCCTTCACATTATGTTTTGCTGTACTCTCGAGTTTCTAAACGAATAGTCGTTTGTGATCCATAGAGTCTATTCAAAATAGTTGCTTGAGATGGATTCCTCAGGAATCTGATCCTCGCCAGGAACAGCCTAACAATTGCTATAGTGGAATTCTTTATTCCATAGGGATGTTTCGACTTGAACACATTAAACCATTTTCAACTTTAATAGAGGTGGTTTGCCTCTATTTAGGGTGAAAATCGCTTAATGTGCTGGAGACAAAACGCCCCTATGGAATAAAGATGTTCACTATAGCAATTGTTTGGCTGTTCCCGAGAATGAAGAGGTCATTTAAGGCTCTCAGAAATTAAGATTTCGGTTGTATGTAAATTAGTAGTGTTTGGTTTCTGTAAAAAAAATAAAATAAAATAAAATAAAAAAAACCTTCATTTCCATAAATATTTTAGGTTATATAGGTTAACTAGTAATGCATCTGAAATAGACAGAGATGCTGAAAGACATTCATTCTGCAATCATTTTTTAATGACGTAATAGCGATCACTGATTTTGAACTGGAATCAAGCGTAAGGAACAGAGTGGAAGTAAAAGGATATTTTTACAAAAACCTTCAGCCAAAAAAGTTAAAATGTTAGACTTCTTATCAAAGTGAGCCTAATAAGATGCACTTATATTTTGGCATAGAAATCGAACACAGTATAATTACGACAAAATCAAGCAAGTCCTTTTTACTGAATCTTCTCTTTGTACATTCTTTATAAACTCTCTGGCAACTTGGCGCTAATGACTAGCTTTTGTGAGTCATCAAAAATCTTTGTTGAAAAGAAATGCATTATTCATCTGATGTATGAATGAAAGCTGTTCTTTCCCTGTGAGGATAAAAGATCTTAGAAATGAAGAACCTATTTCAGCAATGTGATAAATGGAGGGAAAGGTAATTGAGAGAGAGAGAGAGAGAGAGAGAGAGAGAGAGTGCGGGGTGGTGGGGGAGGAGGAGATAGAGAGAGAGAGAGAATCTCTTTTTTCATGAATAGCATATCCAAACTTTACCGATCAGATATCTTTGATTTTCATCGACTGAATTTTCTGTTTCGAAACTGCAAATACTCATTTAGAACAGATGGAAATCTATCAGTTGCTAAGTATGCTTCCACAGAATGGAATAATTGTCAGCGGATACAAAATATTTATGTAAAAAAAACAGTGAAATTTGGAGGGTAAGAGTTTTTCGATGAAAATGACGAATAATGGTGAATAAGATAAAGTTTCCGTGATAAAAATTCTGCGCGTAATATTCCCGAAATAATTCAAGACTGAAGGACCAGCTTCTTTTGTCAATTTTATATCTAAACTTATATTTGACCTACTATGCTATTATGTGTTTACGCGAGACAAGAGAAAGATTACTTTTTCTCTTTTAAGATATGTCCTTACTCAACTTGCATCCTGCCATTCATTTGTTATTGCATCTGAGGTATTTGCCAACATTTCCATTTTAATTATATTCTACGTGTATATAAACGTTACGATATTCCCCAATCTTATTCGCAGGGAAGGCGGAGTTGCAAAGCCGGACAACATTCAATTAATGCCAAGTATTATAGGTTGAGTACTAAATGACTGGAATTTCTGTAATCCCATCCCCCGATGTATATGTTATACATTTGTTGATATATTTTTCTATTTGTTATGATAGCCTGACTTTTCAATTTCATTGTTATTTAGACACGAATGAGACGGACTTCGCAATGCCTTTAACTAAAGTCCAATGAATAGTCTTTGATTAAGATAAGTCCAATATATAGGTAAAGATTAAAAGGTAGAAATCTCTATAATCCCACCTCCCGATGTATATTTAATAAATTTGTTGATATATTGTTCTTTCTATTTGTTATGATAGCCTGACTTTTCATTTCCATGATAGCCTAACTTTTCGGTTCATTGTTATTTAAACACGAATGAGACGGACTTCGTAATGCCTTTAACTAAAGTCCAATGAATAGTCTTTGATTAAAATAAATCCAATATATAGGTAAGGGTTAAACGACTGAAATCTTTATAATCCGAACTCCCGATGTATATTTAATACATTTGTTGATATACTGTCCTTTCTATTTGTTATTATAGCCTGACTTTTCAATTTCATTTTTATTGGGACACGAATAAGACAGACTTCGCAATGCCTTTAACTAAAGTCCAACGAATAGTCTTTGATTAAAATAAGTCCAATGAACAGTTAAAGGGAAAAAGGTAGGGAAGCACTTCCAGGGACGTCATAAACCAGACCCTTAGAGAGTAGAGGGTTAGAAATATTTGGGAGGGTGGAATCAGTGGCGAGAAATAATGACGTAAAAGTCTCTTCTCATCTGCTGTTGCCTGTCTCGAAGGCTAAATATTACCCGAACTGTAGTTATTCATATATCTGATAAAAATGAAAAGTTCTTATCGTTTTCCCTCTTCATAGCAAATAAGTTTCATAATTATAGAATAATTGTCGATTATTTTCATCTTTACATTTTCAGCTCGTATTAGAGAGCACCTCACTCTCTCTCTCTCTCTCTCTCTCTCTCTCTCTCTCTCTCTCTCTCTCTCTCAGACTAAAAGGAACGAAATCCCTTCAGCCGCATTTTCTGGCCTTTCTGCCTCCCCAAGAAGATAATTTACCAACGGCCATTTAATTAAGCCAACCTGTGAGGCCAAATCCTGTGGCGTGCTGACGGAGGAGATCCATTGGTAGCCCATCGCTTGCCCAGAAAAGGTCATGGGGGGGGGGAGAAATGGGCCTCAGGGGCAGTCCTTTGTAGAAATAAAGTGTCTGATACTATCATATCACACTTACAAACTAGAGAGGCTCATCTGCTGACACAGGACAGTTCTATTCATTAGTATTTTGTGTGAGAACTTATTATTTGTCTACGGATGATTAGATGGAGGATCTTGGCCTGTGAAGGAAAAATTCCACCTTTTAATAGCCAGAGATAGCAGTAGTCGAATAGGAATATGGGATTGTCTCTTTTAATACACATACACCAAAGAAATTGTTACTATGTTTCATTAACAAGCTACATACATTATAGAGAAATACTTTAGTGTCATACCCAGAGAGGCAAATTGTTGGAGAGAGAGAGAGAGAGAGACGAGAGTCGGGGACGTGAGGGGAAGGATAAGAGTTGAAGAGACCGAGGACCAGAGGAGAGACGAGAGGAGAGGAAAAATATTAATTCAAATTATTGATATCCGCAACTGTTTGCAAATGTCATGAGAACTGGCTTCCCTTTCAAAATTGGAAAGGAGAAACAGTAAAGTTTGCAGTCTGGAGAGAGAGAGAGAGAGAGAGAGAGAGAGAGAGAGAGAGAGAGAGAGAGACCAAAATTACCTAGTCCTTTACATACACGTATTTTCTCTTGTTCCTCCTTTATCAACTCTCTCGGAACTCTTGCATTAATGAGTGGCTTTTGTGATTCTTTAAAAATTCTGACGTAAAAATATTATTTTATTATGTCCTTTATGAATGAAAGGCTATCTCTATTTGCAGGAAATAAAATTCGAGAGAAAACGAACTTAAAAAAAGAACATGAAACTAAGAGAGAGAGAGAGAGAGAGAGAGAGATGAAGGCAACATTGAATGATTCTTGCATATGTAAAAATCGAGACATGCCACTTTTGCGACTTAATTTTAGCTTTTATTGCGGCTGAATTCAATATTCTGATCTAAGTAACTTCTTTCGCGTAATGAAATAACGTTGGATATGAAAAAAAAGTACGATTTCGTGAATTTTAAATTGCACGTGTCATTATTAGTGTTAATAACATGTGTCTCTTCATCCTGGCACATATCTTCCTTTCGAACCTCCTCCTTTGTAAGTAACATATTTTTTCGAGTGCTCTAGTTATGTACTTAGCCAAGATTTCAATCTGGGAGAATAGATATTTAGTATTTTTATTTTCATCTAATTTAATTTGTTTTTTAAATTGAACATTTGACTTTCTTTTTAATTACGGAATCTGTATTTATTCAACCTATGGTTGTTGGGTTTTTATTTCTTAATATTAACTAATAAATGAATCTCCAAATAATAACCGAGTCAAATGGGCCATTTAAGAGCTCTTAACAAGGAAGTGACGAAGGCTATAAGCTTACTTGAAACTACTCCAGAACAAACTTGAATATAATGAAAATAAAACTGAAATATTTTATTATAGAGGATCATAATAGTTCCCTCCATACAGCCAGATATCTCTTGTCTGTATAAAAAATACTGTATACTAAATGCCATACATTCGAAAGATTCAGGAATATTTCGTTCACCGTTTCCATTAGTCAAATGATGTGCATAAGGAAAATTCCATATAGTTTCCTCCATACAGCCAGATATCTCTTGTCTCTATGAAAAAAACTGTATACTGAATGTCATACATTCGAAAGATTCAGGAATATATTCGTTCATCGTTTCCATTAGTCAAATGTTGTGCATAAGGAAAATTCCATAAGACTGATATCACGTGGCATGAATGTTACAAATCCCCAGCCCAACGATATTTAAATCTATTCACTGGTTTGGAATTGGTCGTGATTAAGCTGAATATTAGAGAGGATTTCTCGTTCGCATCATTCAATTCTAATTACAAGGTACTCTTACGCTACTGGAAGAGAAACAGATGAAATGTAAAATTTATCAATCGCATATCTAGCAATATAAAATCTATCTTTCCTGCTGTTTTTTTTATAAAATAACTATACTTCTTATGCTAAAGCAATCAATAAAGGTAAAAATTTACTATGGTTTTATGTTCCCTTAAAACAAAGGCAAGAGCAACTGATTAACAAATCCAAGATTTATTTAGGTTATCTATCCTTTATAATTATTGCTTTTCAAATTCCAAGGCCCCACAACAAATTACAGGTAAAATCTCTTGCTTGTCTTCCATGGTTGCCTTTTACTACCACAATTTTACATATGACATGAAAGCTCTTTTCATATAATTTCACCTACAAATGAATGGTCTCTACTTCACTACCATAGCTAAGATAAATGGCATGTTCTCGTAATTTATCAACAGTAGGCCTAAGTGATTTTTGTATAGCAAAAACTAAGTAATGAACTCTCAAATGACTGGGACGTACGGGGCCACTGACTAAATCGCTTAAGGAGAAGTATTGAAGAATAATTGTTCTCTCGAAATTGCTTCAGCATTGAACTGAATGTAATCAAAACACAAATAAAGAATTTCGATGTAATCATTGTTCTTATTAATGATAATTATAGCTTGCATCCATGTAGCCACATTTCAGCTGTTTAAAAATGCAAATTGGATGGATAGTATTCGAGTGAGCCTGGGTTTTTACTCCTCGTTTGAAGCCGCCAAATGTCGTGTATATGAAAAAGTCTGTAAAATTGATGTCAAGTGCAAAAGATGTCACAATACCCCGAGTAACGATATTCAAATGTATTCACTTAAGGGGATTAAACATTGCTTTAGAAGTGTGGCTTGATTAATTATGCATTTTCCAAAGGATTATTTTTTCGCATATGCAATCCGATTGCAAGAATCATTCAATACTAATTGCGAAGTATTCGTGTGTCGCTCGAAAATTAATAGATAAAATGTTTATGAAATCTGTCGTTCTTTAATATTTCTCCCCTTCCTGCATTTTTTCAAGGTAAAGTATTAGTTGTTTGTATATGCAGCACTATATTACTTTGTTTCAAAATATTCAACGATAAAAATACTTGGAACAATTCTTAAAGAGAATAGGATCTAGGAAAACGCATTAGAGATGTATTCTACAAAATTTTTACTCATTATTAAGACCAACACCCAACACTAGTCTTGGTTTTCGTCAAAGGCAAGCTTTGATAATTAGGAAAAAGCTTCAGCTTATCGCCAATATATATGCCATTAAAATCCAGGTAAAAAAAAAGTATTGCTACCGAGTCTTGAAGACTTAAATTTCATGTTCTTCTTCGTCTGGTGGGAAATTAAAAAATCCCCATGATATTTTTAGGTATTCAGGACTTGGAAACAGTGTATTCATTTATTCGTTTATTAATGCATTTCATATTCTTCGTACAAATAAGATGTAAGGAACGAATATATTAAATTAATTTACAGGAGGATCTGAGTTCGCCTATTGTATATTACTCTCCTCTTTTTTTCGAGGCGAATGCTTCCCTCAGAAGCTTTTTTATAATAACTTATGAACTGATCAAAAGCGCTAAATAGAACAAACCTCTTATCAATATAGCTACGTTACATTTAGTTTTAATTGCTATGGAGGTTGTACTACCTATCACCACTCAAGGCCCAATGCAGACAATGAGAAAAAAGCACAAATACATTTTTTTCTAATTTTCTTCCCGTTTGCCTTTTACGGTCAAAGTTTCACTTATGATTTATGAAGGACTCTCGCGTTTCCTGATAAGGATTTTTTGTCCTTGTCCTTTACTTACAAAAGAATGTCTATATTTCATGACTTGACCGAAGTAGAAAAGATTAAATCGCTAGAGAGAGAGAGAGAGAGAGAGAGAGAGAGAGAGAGAGAGAGAAGAGAGAGAGAGAGGAGAGAAAATATTTGGTTGATAAAAATGAGACGTATCATGGTCAACCTTCTATCAAATATAAAGTAACTCCGACACTGCAGGCAGGTTTTTGTGACTTTTTATATGACTGACGATAGATCAGTGTTCCTTATATATGTGGATAAATGGAAAGTCACCACTGTAATACCTGTCAGGTCACCCATTGCTGTTAGAGCGGTGAACGTTCATATATATATATAAAAAAGTAGAAATATCAGTTGGACAGTCAACACAAAGCCCTTCCCCTTCACCTCTCCCTTCCCTACATCTTTCCTCTTCACTTCCCTTCCCCATCTCCTTTCCTTACACCCCCCACCCCAACCAAACCCCTGCTCGTAGATTGTCATTCATTGTTTTCCCAGGCAGTGTCGGGTTGGTCAACTAAGTAATATATATATATATATATATATATATATATATATATATATATATATATATATATATATATATATATATATATATATTTATATATATATATATATATATATATATATATATATATATATATATATATATATATATATGAATAATGGTATGCTATATCTGTTTATCATCAGTATATAACAAATATAAAAAGAAATCTATGTATTACAATTAAGCCATTAACAGGTATACCCTTAATTTCACAAAAATCAAAATGCACTAAAATACCCAGATTGGAAATGGAAAAGCATCGCATCAGTAGGAAACATCTAAATGCATCAGAATAAAATGAAAATGTCCCTTTCTATTTAGAAGTTAATTGGTAATGACTAAGTAAAGCTTCATCAAATCAATTTAAATTGCTGAATATGATACCAGTATCAAAATATAATTCCTTTCTTGGTTTCAAATTAAAGTAAGGTCAGACGTATGATTGGATTTTAAAGTGGGTACGTTACATGTAAATATAAGTAGGTCAGTCATACATACAGAGAGAGAGAGAGAGGAGAGAGAGAGAGAGAGAGAGAGAGAGAGAGAGAGAGGGGGATGGGGGGAGGGAAAGACTGATGCTCTTGTTGAGCTAATTCTGGCAACCCTTAATTAGAGAAAATATTCCATTTTCCAATATTTTTCCTCCGTTTCGAGATCTATTTAAACTCTGTTCTTGACAAGTATACTTACATTACATATTTTGCATTCTGTATTTGAAAATTTGTATCTACAGACGTATTGCAATTACAAAAAAGGCCCAACTGGGTTATTTATATAATATTACTAAAGCCTTTGTATTAAGATTTTTCCCCCTTTTTCGGGTCTTCTGTAGCATCAAAATATTCCCTAGATCATCCTCATACCTTCGTTATTAAACAAAATAGTGAAGTCTGCTTTCTTTACTGTCATCCGGAGGCTGTAAATCCACATTAATCTTATTCTCTGGAGCTTCTTTTTCATCAAGATTATTTATTGCCCGTCAGTTCATTAAACAACTTGGGTCAAATCCTGTTAGTGCGATGAAGGGATAGCATCCGATAGCAAGTGGACTTTGCAATGCTTGGAACGATGGTATTTACTTCTCGTAGGAATAAATGAGCTAACTAACACTCTAGAATTTCTGTCGTTATTTTCTTGAAATGTGACGTAACAAAATGAAAAAAAAAAAAACAATGAAATTTGTGAGCATAATAGGAGTGAGGTACGATTTACACTGGCTCACAATGAAGCATGAGGGGCCAACTGAAGAAGGGGCTTGGGTCTCTAAGTATAACATTGTAATCTTATTAGACTTCTGATGTCTTGTGGAATTTACAAAGCTTGGGATGAGGTTGTTCACAACCTCCAGTTCACATCCCAACCGATGACTCAGAGAGCTACTGCGCAGGCAGCTTCGCGCAGGTGACATGAGATTTAACAGGCAGAAATCCAAACTAGTATTGAACAAGTTTAATACATTTTTTTAAATGGCAGACCATTTATGCATCATCGACTAATAATATTTCTATGACGCCAGGAAGTTACGCTCCCAGTAAAGCAAAACATTTTCTTTGGGACAGGTGTTATATGATTTAGGAATTATGTATGCATTGTTGAATGTAACTATCTAAAGCCCGGGGCGCAGTGTTACCATACGCAAACACCACAGGCGGATGGACAGATGGAAAAGCAGAGTATAGTAATGACCAAGTTTAATACATTTAAATGGCAGACCATTTATGCATCATCGACTAATAATATTTCTATGACGCCAGGAAGTTACGTTCCCAGTAAAGCAAACATTTTCTTTGGACAGGTGTTATATGATTTACATGCAGAAAAGAAAAACCTTTTACTCCAAGCTGAGAAGGGGTAATGTAAGCTCAAAGGTATAGAAAGTGCCATTCTTTTGAGCGAAATATTACTAATAATATTAACATGAGAAAATTTTCTTCATTCTTTTAAAGAATTTTGAATTTATGTTTCTTTTTTTTAAAGATTTCAATAAATTTGTAATTCCCTATTATTTCTGACGAGTAGACAGCATTCGTTGACTGTTATGTTATTCTGGTTTTTCTACTTAAATACTATTGTGCTTTTAATAGAAATGATGTTTTCTTTCGTTAGAATACTGAGAAGAAGGTACAATAACAGAAATATCAAATCTATCTGCATCAATAATTCATAATAGATATGTTTTCAAGTATAGATTTATAATATTTGTAGAATTTCTCAGTTAATGGAAGTGAACTCTATTGGAAATTCATAGCCTAGCAAACAGGTAATCTTAGCATTTAATAAATTTATTTGAAAGATTATTCCGCTCCCCCTTCCACCACCCCCCCCCCCCCCCCCTCCCCCCACCCTGTTGATCATTTTCATTTCCATAAAATTACTTTTGTAGCGCTTTGGAACTTATTATTTTCACGTTAGAGGGATAAAGGCCTTGTGAAAGGATTAACTAATTAAGTAAAAGCACTATGACTTCGTTCCATCAAGGTAATTGACGCAGTTCTTTTGTAAAGTCCTTTTTTTCTGACGCTCTCTCATATTTTCCAGATTTATGATTTTCCTAACGATCTTTTTATTTCCTCCTTGGTATTTTGTGAGAAAAATCTCTTGCTCTTTCTTTTATTTGTTTTTGTCTCTGGCAATCTCTCTCTGTGCCTGACTGTCTGTCTCTATGTCTACATTTCTATCTCTAATATAGTTTTATGTAAATAAAAATAATGATTCTTTTTATTAAGAAATATTTTTATCTGCGACAGTATCTTGTTAAGAAATTAAGTATTTCTTTCTCGCATTCTCTGTCTCCCCTTTTTAACACAATCTGAAATGCTTTTGTTGTGTTTGACTGACTGTCTGCTACCTCTTTATCTCTTATGCAGTTTTATGTTGACTTAATGATATTAAGAAACATTGTTTTTTAGATAGTATTTTGAAATGGAACTCCATTCCTTTGCAGGTAAGGCACTTTGTGTCCATTACTTTTTATAAGTAAAATAAACAGTATTCTAACGAAAGACATCATTCCCATTAAAAGCACAATAATATTTAAGGAGAAAACTAGAATAACATAACAGTCAACGAATGCTGTCTACTCGTCAGAAGTAACAGAGAATTACAAATTAATTGAAATCTTTAAAATAAAACACATAAATTCAAAATTCTTTAAAAGAATGAAGAAAATTTTGGACTCGTGTAACGAGAAAAGATTTCAAGATGTTTTGAAGCAAACTTCAAACTTCTATTGTACTTGGTAAGCACACTACTGACGAGATTGTAAAGAAAGGAAATTCATATAATTATTCAATTCTTTTTACTTTTTTTTTTATTTTGATATGTAGGATCACATACTCGTGTTTCCATATCTTCCATATTAGTCAGGAAATTAGTCTGATATTCACATATATAATATTGAGTACCATTTGTACATCTTGGAATAAAATACTGAACAAAAGTATTTTCTATTTTTATGTTGTATACCAAAATGCTCATACATACTAATTACAAACAGCAGTTTGTAAGTGAGCATTATTTTTCTGGCTAGAAATATAACAATTGATTTGCAAAATAAGTAAAAATTGTTTTTTTTGCTTCTGTGTTTTCCTAATAATAATAATAATAATAATAATAATATAAAGAAAATTTCATCAAGGGTATATATATACGTATATAGCACTAAAGATTTCACTAACAGATATAGTAGTATTCATTAACCAAAGATCAAAGGTTAAAGGAAAATAATATTTGACTTACGATTAGATAAAAGTGACAAATGGAAAAGGGAAAACAACCATAAAAAATAAACAACAAAAAGAAAGAGTCGTATAAAGCATTTCCAAGTGTATCCATTAACGGCGAAGAGAAAGCCCGATGTCGTACTCAACATTTCTATTTACCCTTTAATGAGGAGACTTCACAAAACCATCTTGTGCTCGTAAATAACAGAAAGATAAAAAAAAAAAAAAAACTTACGAGGGATGAAAGGGAATCTTGTCGACCTGCAGTACAACTTGACATTAAAGGAAGAGGTTGAGACATGTAAGCAGTATTGACTTTGAAGTAATGTGAGTGGGGTATTAATATATGATCTTTCCTTTTTATATATCAGATAACTACGAGTGAGGAGCGGCGGAAGTTATAGTGGAATATTGCTCGCAACCTCCGGTAGAGATTAGCTGAGAACCAATATATAGATATATATATATATATATATATATATATATATATATATATATATATATATATATATATATATATATATATGTATATATATATATATATATATATATATATATATATATATATATATATACATATATATATATGTATATCATATATATATATATATATATATATATATATATATATATATATATATATATATATATATATATATATATATATATATATATATATATATATATATATATACATATATATATATATATATATATATATATATATATATATATATATATATATATATATATATATATATATATGTATATATATATGTATGTATATATATATATATATATATATATATATATATATATAGATATATAATGTATGTATATATATATATATATATATATATAGATATATATATATATATATATATATATATATATATATATATATATATATATATATATATATATATATATATATATATATATATATATATATATATATATATATATACATTATCTATTTATATATATATATATATTATATATATACTTTATATATATATATATATATATATATATATATATATATATCTATATATCTATATATATATATATATATATATATATATATATATATATATATATATGTGTGTGTGTGTATGGTTCAGCCTTGCACAACATGAATTAGAATGAAATGAGTTATGATACAGGGATTTAATATCACTACTAATACTAATATTAATATTAATATTATTTTTTAGCCGACGTAGAATCAATCATTGTGTAATTAAAGGCTGCGTAATTTGATGAATACAAGTATTGTGATTTCTAAAAGCCAGTGCATCTTTTATATATTATTCAACTAAAAACAATACTAGATGGTTTTGCTTGAATTAATCAGTGGTAAATGTTTGTGAGTGTGGTATGCTTGTGTAAGATGGGCGTAATAGACAGAAAAATAAATAAATAAATACAAACACACACGCGCGCGCGCAAGGAAAGGCAAAAGTATATGGAAAAATAGTATCGCGACACCCCAAGGGCATAGTTACCAACTGCCCTGTCTCC
>NC_061093.1:63135929-63150929 GCF_015104395.2 Macrobrachium nipponense | reverse complement strand
TTGGCCATTAGAGCACTGGAAAAGAGATAAATTTCTTGTTTAGTGACGGTCTTAACTACAATCGGCCATTTTTTGAGATTGGCCCTTTTAGTTCTCAGCCCTAGATATAATCTATTAGCGATCATCATAGACTATAGTAGATTCACATCAACCGTGCATTTGATGTCTAGGCCAGTCCCTGACGACGCTCCTGATTGGTTGCAGATAAGCCAATGACAGGACTGGAAACTCTCAATCTCTCTCGAGTGTTCACATGGGTTGGATCTATGTTCCACACCTCCTGAGGGATACGTCTTTCAGGTGACTTTTCCGGATCTCAACAACGTTGCCATTACGCATCTCACACAGTCGAATTAACTGGTATTTCAGAACAGTGTGTTACGGTAAACATTAGAACAGCTCGAGATATACACTTTCAAAACCGTTTATAACCTTTGATGGTCATCTTACAGAACAGGAATGCGCATAAAGTGGTCAGCAATGATGTGGAAAAAGTTACTCTATCTTTCCGGTTTGGGTAATTGCTATCGTGAACTACAAAGAAATGGAATCCCATTGGCAAACTCGATCATACTGTGTGATAGACTAAACGGTGTCGAATTAACTCCCGATGAACATAAAACGTGTTAGTCAGGACTAAAAATTGGTCATTTTACTTTACTGCACAGCTCTGCCGCTGTTATCATCTTCTCTAACACTTATGCAAAGACTCGGACCATGCCAAAAACGATAGGATTCATCCTTGCTAACCGCCGCACTAAGTGCCCTTTGCCACAGCATATATAGGATTCTATCAATCAAATCGAGGGCGAAAACGTTTCTACTTGATTGCTTTTATACCGACAATTTCGTAATGGCATAAGAAACTGCCGAAAGAATAACAATGAGTCACATCCGTAGTGCTTTAGACAAAAGGGTCCATGGGAGTATTGCGAGCAGCTGAATTTGGGAACATCCAAGACTGAATTTTCAGGAGAGAGAGAGAGAGAGAGAGAGAGAGAGAGAGAGAGAGAGAGAGAGAGAGTCCTATTATTAATGTATTTAACGTTTTAAGACCTAATAAACATTTGGGATTAAACTTGAAATAAATATTTCGGAAGGTTGGGGGAAATAATGAATAAAGTATGCAAAAAAAAATAAATAAATAAACGAATAAACAAACTTGAGCATGAACAAATAAGTATTCTTAACATAAATAATACCCAATATATATATACTACTATAATATCGGCGAGGGTTCTCTAGGAAAAGCGATAAGGTGACGTGAAAGGATATATAGGTGTATGTGAAAGTAAAATGCTCGGCTCGCTAGTTATAGTTTATATATATATATATATATATATATATATATATATATATATATATATATATATATATATATATATATATATATATATATATATATATATACATATATTATATATATATATATATATATATATATATATATATATATATATATATTAGTATATGTATATATATATATATATATATATATATATATATATATATATATATATATATTATATATATACTATATATATATATATATATATATATATATATATATATATATATATATATAATATATATATATTTTTATTTATATATATATATATATATATATATATAATATATATATATATATATATATATATATATATATATATATATATATATATATATATATATATATACATATGTGTGTATATATGTAGTGTGTGTGTGTAATCTGAAAGATACTTAAGAGCTTTTAAGTTATCTACAAATCATCTCTCTAGGCGAGAGATGCATCCAAAAACTTTCACGATAAAATTCGTAGTTGGCACGATAACAGTATGCATTAGTTAAGACAAATATGACGTAAAATGTCCTGAGTACCACCAGGGAAGCCTTGCATTGTACCCCAGGGTATGCACAAATTCCTCGCCTTTAAAGGACGCCATAATTTCTTGCAAGAAACATTAGAACTCATTAAATGGTGCTTAGTGATTTATGAAATAAGACGTAAAAGTTGAGGCAAGAAAAAAGCCTCGTCATATAGTTGATTACCAGTTGAAATTATTAAATCCTATTTTTATTGCCATGAATTCTGTTTCCTGTGAGGTGATCGTTATGACAGTTTATTTGGTTTTGCATTTTATATTATACCAATAATATTTTTATCTTTATCTCAAATAAACTATCATTTTATTTATCAGTTCCCAGGTGTTAATGGATTTTAATGGAATTGTTTTTAGGGATTTCCAGTTGACGAAGACGGGTGGACACAATTGCGTAAAGGATTCGGTTACGGATGTGAATCTAATTTCTATTTTTCAGTAATTATTTAGTTTGGTCAGTATTGGCAATGTAGTTTGTATTCACCCTTACCGTCAGTAAAAGTTTCAAAGCCATTTCCACTTGTGTATAAAACCCTCTCGACTTCATCATGATCTGAAAAAGTTAAGTATATCTTAGTTTTACCAGACAACTGAGCTGATTAACAGCGCTCCTAGGGCTGGCCCGAAGGATTAGATATTTATACGTGGCTAAGAACCAATTGGTCACTTAGCAACGGGACCTACAGATAAATGTGGGATCCGAACCACATTATATTGAGAAATGTATTTCTATCACCAGAAATAAATTCCTCTGATTCCACATTGGCCGAGTCGAGAATCGAACTTCGGATTACCGGATTGGCAGCCGAGCGCGAAAACCACTCGTCCAACGAGGAACTATCATGATCTGAAAATAAGCTATGCAAGTAATGGTAATATTTTTCCAGCGATACTGGATTTCAGTCACCTAACAAGCTATAAATATAAACTAAATGGAAAGAGGGATCCAGGATATTACCGTGGAACACTGACATTTTTACCGTTACTTAACGAGTTTTCTTTCGCTCAAAGTTTATCAGGGATAGGCATAAGAGTAAAATTAAATTCTAGGATCAATTCGTAATTATCTCTATGTATAAAGTTATTACATTGCGCGTCATACTTCTTGTGAATGAAAGTGTAATTATTTTTTAACTCATCGCAATAAAGGACTCTCTCTCTCTCTCTCTCTCTCTCTCTCTCTCTCTCTCTCTCTCTCTCTCTCAGCTTTGACTCTGGTAAATGTGCATTGTGTCCCCTTTTAACATTCAAAACTCGTATGAAATGGAATTTATTTTTTGCTTTAACACTGGTGTATTCTTTAGTTACAAGGGTAAGGTGCTTTATATTTATATGAAGTATATAACAGTCAGGACTTGGCAGGGGATGTATAATATAATTTTAGATGAGTGGGTTTTCTTGACATACTTTTACAACCTTTAGATGTGTTTGCATTAGTCTCTTTAGAACATATGTATATAACAACTTCGTCGAATAGGAATAGTCGCATATTCTCTTTTCTTGCAGATTTTAAAGAATATTACGACTATTATTCACTTGCGTTCTCCGTTAAAGCAATTAAGTGAAAGACAGGTTTCATATTCCGCCGATTAAGAAATTTAAGACCTTTTCTTTAGCACATTCTCCTAATTAAAAGGATAAAGCAGTTCCTTTGTAACAGCGAATCCTAGGAGTTAAGGAACGCGCCTGAAACTAATGTCCAATTTACGTCTGAATTTCGTCATTAGTCTGCTCTGTCAGGTGCATGCAACAGTCTTCATTTGGCCATGAGTAATATGCCAAAGGGAGAGTTCGACAGACTGAGAAAAACTCTTGTCAGCTTTTAATAAAAGGGAGCGCACCGCGGGAGAGAGGCAATCAAGTTTATACATTTTACGATAGCGCGATAGGATAAGAATATGCATACATATGCATGAATGTATAAATACAAAAAGTAACTGATTTCGCAGAATTTTTCTTAATTTTTTTTCATATAAGAATTTAATATAGGAAAATAAAACAGTTAACAAATTAATTTTACATTTTATTTTCTAGTAACGTGGAGTGAATTGTATAACAAAAGACCATGTCAGAAGAATAAAGTGAAGATAAATATCTGGTAAAATTGTATCTTTTCTCTATTTTTCCAACAAAAATGGAATGAATAAAATGACTACCACACAGAATTATGATGAAAAGCAGGGATGGGGAGCGGAATACATCAAAGCTGAAGCAAAAAAAATGACTAGGACAAACATAGGAAAAAATCGTTCTTGTCTTAATAAATTCGCAAAAAAATCTATACTAATAACGCCAATTCACTTTACCTTATCAATGACTTGAAATTAGGTTTTAGAGGACAACAACATTTAATAATAATAATAATAATAATAATAATAATAATAATAATAATAATAATAATAATAATAATAATAATAATAATAATAATAATAATAATAATAATAATAATAGTAACAATTAGACAATGGATGGAGCCAGATACAGAGAGAACAAAGATACCCTCCATGAAAGCCTACAACACCAAGAAATTAAGGGAGAAAACAAGTAAGGTCAATGAAATAATGGGCATAATACACACCACCAGTATCACAGAAACAAATAACTTGGCATATGCAGGAGCAAGATTAGTAGCAGAACTGATGGGGATTCGAACACCAACACCACCAGTACAACCAACCCAACAGAAACCAAAACAGCAACCTCCTTGGAAAAGGCGCCTTGAAAAGCAAATCATGGTGATGAGATCTGACTTGAGTAAACTGAAAGAGATGACAGAAAAAAGGCTAAGAAGCAAGTAAACATGGGAGGAACTGAACGAGAAATAAAAAGTACAAGAGAGGCGACTAAACAACACAATAGACGATGTAAAACAGAGGCTTAAGGCCAAAGCACATAAGATCCAACGGTACATGAACAGGAATAAGGGATACATTGCACTGCAATGTAATGCCCCAGAATTGATGTGCCCACATCATTCTGCTATGCCCGATGTCACGTCCGGGATTAGGGTCCAAGGAGGGGGCAAAGCCTCAACCGGAAACATGGGCTCGAAGAAGAAAAGAGGAAAGACTATACAGCCAACAAAGAGGGGAAGACAACCACCAAGAAATTCCTGAAGCCGAACCAAGTAAGACTCTGGGAAAACATATGGAGCAATCCGGTATCACACAACAAACATGCAACATGGCTCCAGGAAGTCAAGGAAGAAGAAACAGGGAGATAAAAAAACAAAGATTCACAGAGATCACGACAGACACAGTCAGACACCAACTAAAGAAAATGCCAAACTGGAAAGCCCCATGTCCCGATGAAATCCATGGATACTGGCTCAAAAACTTCAAGGCCCTACACCCACGAATAGCAGAACAACTCCAGCATTGTATCTCAAATCACCATGCACCTAAATGGATGACCACAGGAAGAACATCCTTAGTACAAAAAGACAAGAGTAAGGGAAATATAGCTAGTAACTACAGACCTATCACCTGCCTACCAATAATGTGGAAGTTACTAACAGGTATCATCAGTGAAAGGCTATACAATTACCTAGAGGAGACAAACACCATCCCCCACCAACAGAAAGGCTTCAGAAGTAAGTGTAAGGGCACAAAAGACCAGCTCTTGATAGACAAAATAGTAATGAAGAACAGTAGAAGGAAAACCAACCTAAGCATGGCATGGTTAGACTGTAAGAAAGCCTTCGACACGATACCACACACATGGCTAATAGAATGCCTGAAAATATATGGGGCAGAGGAAAACACCATCAACTTCCTCAAAAATACAATGCGCAACTGGAATACAATACTTACAAGCTCTGGAATAAGACTAGCAGAGGTTAATATCAGGAAAGGGATCTTCCAGGGCGACTCACTGTCCCCACTACTCTTCGTAGTAGCCATGATTCCCATGACAAAAGAACTACAGAAGATGGATGCCGGGTACCAACTCAAGAAATGAGGCAACAGAATCAACCATCTGATGTTCATGGACGACATCAAGCTGTATGGTAAGAGCATCAAGGAAATAGATACCATAATCCAGACTGTAAGGATTGTATCTGGGGACATCAGGATGGAGTTTGAAATAGAAATATGCGCCTTAGTCAACATACACAAAGACAAAGTAACGAGAACTTGAAGGATAAAGCTACCAGATGGGAGCAACATCAAACACATAGATGAGACAGGATACAAATACCTGGGAATAATGGAAGGAGGGGATATAAAACACCAATTGATGAAGGACACGATCAGGAAAGAATATATGCAGAGACTCAAGGCGATACTCAAGTCAAAACTTAACCCCGGAAATATGATGAAAGCCATAAACACATGGGCAGTGCCAGTAATCAGATGCAGCGCAGGAATAGTAGAATGGACGAAGGCAGAACTCTACAGCATAGATCAGAAAACCAGGAAGCATATGACAATACACAAAGCGCTACACCCAAGAGCAAATACGGACAGACTATACATAACACGAAAGGAAGGAGGGGAGAGGACTACTAAGTATAGAGGACTGCGTCAACATCGAGAACAGAGTACTAGGGCAATATCTGAAAACAAGTAAAGACGAGGGGCTAAAGAGTGCATGGGAAGAAGGACTAATAAAAGTAGACGAAGACTCAGAAATATACAGAGGCAGGAGAATGACAAACAGAACAGAGGACTGGCACAACAAACCAATGCACGGACAATACATGAGACAGACTAAAGAACTAGCCAGCGATGACACCTGGCAATGGCTACAGAGGGGAGAGCTAAAGAAGGAAACTGAAGGAATGATAACAGCGGCACAAGATCAGGCCCTAAGAACCAGATATGTTCAAAGAACGATAGACGGAAATAACATCTCTCCCATATGTAGGAAGTGCAATACGAAAAATGAAACCATAAACCACATAGCAAGCGAATGCCCGGCACTTGCACAGAACCAGTACAAAAAGAGGCATGATTCAGTGGCAAAAGCCCTCCACTGGAGCCTGTGCAAGAAACATCAGCTACCTTGCAGTAATAAGTGGTACGAGCGCCAACCTGAGGGAGTGATAGAAAACGATCAGGCAAAGATCCTCTGGACTATGTATCAGGACGATATGGTGATACGTGCAAATAGACCAGCCGTGACGTTGATTGACAAAGTCAAGAAGAAAGTATCACTCATTGATGTCGCAATACCATGGGACACCAGAGTTGAAGAGAAAGAGAGGGAAAAAATGGATAAGTATCAAGATCTGAAAATAGAAATAAGAAGGATATGGGATATGCCAGAGGAAATTGTACCCAAAATCATAGGAGCACTAGGCACGATCCCAAGATCCTTGAAAAGGAATCTAGAAAAACTAGAGGCTGAATTAGGTCAAGGACTTATGCAGAAGTGTGTGATCCTAGAAACGGCGCACATAGTAAGAAAAGTGATGGACTCCTAAGGAGGCAGGATGCAACCTGGAACCCCACACTATAAATACCACCCAGTCGAATTGGAGGACTGTGATAGAACAAAAAAAAAAATAAATAAATAAATAATAATAATAATAATAATAATAATAATAATAATAATAATAATAATATAATAATAATAATAATAATAATAATAATAATAATAATAATAATAATAATAATAATAATAATAATAATAATAATAATATGGTAGGAGAACCTCCTTTAAACAGGCTCTTTTGTATGGTATTGCTTCTTCATCGGCATTAATCTTGTTGAGGTTTTTCTCTATCTTTCTCATAGCGGCTATCTCGTGACCGTTAAGGCAGGCGAGTAATTCTCCAATATTAGTCATAATATGATCATGGTAAGGGAAATCTGGGTGGTATTTTCCGTAGAGGTTTATATATTTATTTGTAATAATTATAATAGTAAAATACTTATAGTAGGTAATTCTAGTTATAATAGCTAATTATAACTCGAATTATCTAGTATAGGCATTTTATCATAATCATAGAGAAATTTACATAACCCTACGGAAGCTACCACCCAGATTTCATTTACTATTATCGTTTTATAACGAATATCTGAGAATTACTCACCCGCATTAACATTAACGAGAATGCCGCTATAAGAAAGTAGAGAAAAACCTCTACAAGATTAATGACGCTGGAGCAGCAATAACATTCAACTATAATAATAATAACAATAATGCAGAAATGGTGTTTTGCCAAGGGAATAGTCAACGAAGAAATAATCATTTATTGAAGATAGAGCAATGTATGTGATGAGTAGATATTACACAGAACACATAATTGCTATGATAATACCGGGAAATGGTGAACCATATACCAAGTAAAAAAAAATTATATATATATATATATATATATATATATATATATATATATATATATATATATATATATATATACGTATATATATATATATATATATATATATATATATATATATATATATATATATATATATATATATATGAATAATTATCACATCGAACCGTGATCATTTATATATCATTCGAGCTACAAATGCCCTTTAATATCTAAATTTGCTCTACCTCGGAATTGATATATTTTCACATATGTACCGAAGGGGAATTTTTTAGTTGATAATAATTTCGTCCCCCCATGGGATCGAACCACCGTCCAAGTGGACGGGAACGTAATCAGGACAGACAGTGACGCTATCCAACAGGCAATCGATTCTGACCTTACAAATCACCCTCGAATGATATATAAATGAATCACGGTTCGATGTGATGATTATTCATAATAAAGGCTACGTGGGTCAAACGCTCCAATTGGCTAACATGGTAGACGGGGTTTCATATCGATTCTAATTACGAAAACACCGAGTTCGAGGGTGATTTGTAAGGCCAGAATCGATATGAACTTATAGCGTCTCTGTTGGCTGATTGGATATGGTCACTGTCTGTCCTGATTTCGTTCCCGTCCACTTGGACGGTGGTTCGATCCCATGGGGGGACGAAATTATTATCAACTAAAAAATTCCCCTTCGGTACGTATGTGAAAATATATCAATTCCGAGGTAGAGCGAATTTAGATATTTAAGGACATTTGTAGCTCGAATGATATATATATATATATATATATATATATATATATATATATATATATATATATATATATATATATATATATATATAGATATTTAGATATATATATATACATATATATATATATCTATATCTATATATATATATATATATAATATATATATTATATATATCTATGATATATATATATACTACTATATATATATATATATATATATATATATATATAATATATATATATATATCATATATATATATATATATATATATATATAATATTACTTTCCGAATAAGACTCTTGAAAGGAAGAAATGATTTGAATACGAATGTTTAAGTTTAAACACATTACAAAGCATTACCCATAAAATAAAAATAGAGAACAACATAGACAATAAAACTAGTAAACATGAAATGGTATAGACCCATCCCATCACGGATTTCTACTCCAAATACCGTTAAGTGGATTAATCAACAATTGTTTGTACTCATGTCTAGCATAAACTGCGCATTTCATAACTCGGTGGTTTTGCTGTAAGTGAAGAGGTTAGTGTAGTACTGTAGTAAACAGCTTTGTTATCTGTTATGTGCTCAACTAACCCAGTGATAAGATCATAGACTATCATTCACACACACACACACAAACACACACACACACACACACACACACACACACACATATATATAATATATATATATATACTATATATATATATATATATATATATATATATATGTATATATATATAATATATATATATATATATATATATATATATATATATATATATATATATCTATATATATATATATGAATCATAGTCTATGATCGTATTATTGACTTAACCTTTTATAAGCTGCATTTTATTTTAATCTACCTCTGAATTCCGTAGGTTAAAACGGAATAGAACGAACAAAGCTGAGGAAATCCGTATTTGTTGATCTAAGCAGAGAGAGAGAGAGAGAGAGAGAGAGAGAGAGCCTCGGGGAGGTAATTCTCATGCGACGCACGTAATGGTCAATTATAGATTATTCCTTTGAACAGGTCTTGGTAGTTTTAACACTGAATGCTACATGGTGAATGATTGATTTTGCTATATAAATACGTGCGGTTTCTTGAGGAAATAGATCCCAGCCACAAAAATTAGACAGCAAAGCCCACAACGTTTTGTTCTTCCTATACTATGTTAGTGATCATTTAATAAATGACTAACATCTGTGTAGGACCATTTTAACATCGGGAATATGTTTATTTACTTATCATATCATATAACGTCTTCAACCATAGGTATGAAGGGTCATTTGTAGGCCGTTGTAAGTCCAAGTCATACAATAACAATCTAAAAAAAATATCTCTGCGATACAGACAATTTGGTTATATATATATATATATATATATATATATATATATATATATATATATATATATATATATATATATAGATATATATAGATATATATACATATATATAGATATATATATATATATATATATATATATATATATATATATATATATATATATATATATATATATATATATATATATATATATATATATATACATATTAGTTTAAGGGAATATTTCAACATATCATAATATGTTACAACTCGTTATCTTTACAATGATAGCAAATTCATAAACGTCGAATTATTCGTATCATAACGTAATCATGAATCAAACAAAATTTTCCCTTTCTTGGAGAAATGTTAGGAAGTCGTAATTTATTGTTTTGAATAAATACTAGTTGACAAAAGATAGAAATTTATAAATATAATTCCAATATATAACCATAAGCAATAATTTTATTTCTTTAAATGATGGGAATACTATTCCCTACTGTGATTAGACCAGCAAAAGGTATGAATTGACATTTTGTGTAAGCTGTAAGGACTTCCAGTTACTCGAAGTACAGTTGTTCTTTGTTAATTAATCCCTATTTATATCTAAAACATTTATTTTTCAATTACCTTCGGAAAATTCCAAAAGTAATGATTTACATTCCTGTAAAGTTTAAATCTAGAATTTTTTGTCATTGATGATGATTATAAAAAGGCACGAATTTCTGATGTTATCTTATAAATTTCATGACAATCTCTGGTGGAACTTTTCTTTATGAGATGCTTCCAGAAAACTTAAGAGTTGGAACTCTGGATAATTCCTGCACATGGAAAAGGGAACTGAATAGGACAAAAGAGTGATGTATGTTTTCGACGAAAGTATTTCCACAAATAATCTCTCAGACTATCGTGATTTAATTGCCAGCTTAGGATGATTATATTTTGTCCACATACTTCATTTTAGTAAACCAGCTCACGTATCATTTAGCTGTAAGAAAACCTTATACGGCAGGAATTGAAAACGAAAACAAATAACCATGTAATGTAAAGACATAAACAATGAAGATGAGGGTACAAAGGTAAGTAATGGCGAAAATGACAAAAACAATAATTTAACGGCAAATACATACATACATATTTATATATATATATATGTATATATATATATATATATATATATATATATATATATATATATATATATATATATATATATATATATATATATATATATGTATGTATGTATGTATACTATACAAATGATGAATAAGTCATATTACTGACAACATCATTGTCCTTAATCTATGCTGATCAATTTAAACATTTGTAATGACCATAAAGAAACCATCCTATCAAAGCACATTTTTCTTTAATTGTCAGTTCCCTTCATTTTAGATACTTCATAAAGTTTTAAAGTATTTTAAAGTACCATTTTTTTACAAAATGTAAATGATGGTTAATATAACAAAGATATTCCATTTCAACCGAGTTTTGAAAAAACAATTGAATAGGGACACACAATGTACATCTAGCAGAGTCACGGCTGAGAGAGAGAGAGAGAGAGAGAGAGAGAGAGAGAGAGAGAGAGAGAGAGAGAGAGAGAGAGAGTCCTTCATTAAGAGGAGTTTAAAAAATGACTTAGACGTTGATTCACAAAAGATCATTGGAGCGCAATGAAGGCCATTTATACAGAGAGAAAAATGATGAAGTGGTCCAATTTAGAATTTAATTCTTCCTCTTCTACCCATCTCTGCTGAAAAAGAATTTTGAATTGGGCCCCGGAACCACTGCAGGTAAGAGAAAGATAATTTATTCAAATAATCGTGAAGGGATGTCTATGCTCCTGAATGATATGAGAGAACTTGTTACTGCTGTAGTTAATTTTTATAGACTGTAAAATTTCTGAAACCCTGTATTCCATTGAATACACAAAAATGGTAAGTTCATCATTATCTGCTTAAATTATTGTGAAAACCTGGTACTGGAAAAATTTTGTGATTTTACTCAATGAAAGGAATGTAAAGGAATAAAACACAAACAAACAAAAGGGAACCACAACAGCTAGAAAATCTTACAATAGTAAACACATCAGTTAAGAAAATAATACCATATCTAATAAAATTCTCTGAGCTTACATATATTGTATACCTCCTCCATTTGAAGCTAAAAAGAAACATAGTTATCATCACATATATAGCAGGGTTCCTAACAAAAATTCTGTGTGCAGGGGTTGATCCAAAAATTAAAAATTAAATACTCAAAGTAGTATGAGTCTTGAAATAGGAAAAATAATCCACAGTTATGTATGGGTGTATATTTATTTAGAAATGAATCTTAACCAGAACTTTAAATATATATATACACACAAACATAACTGTGGATTTGTTTCTCCTGAAATGTCCTTCTTGTTACACGACTTAGTTTAATAGAAATCCTTCTGCTACTTGCCAGCTGAGAGGCAATACTCAGTGCGTAGTACCATCTCGACGTTCTTGATAACTGCTGTGATAGTTAAGGTACGGAGAGTGAATATTTACTGCAAATATTAAATTCAGGAGGAGACAACGCTTCAAAACGATCAAATTACAGAAAACGAAGAATTAATGACAATTTGGCTCTCTCTACCCAGTGGCAAGAAAACCGCTAAATCAAATCAAACTCGTAATCATCTAATAGACGTGGTTTTTGTCTTGTGTCTACTTTTATATCTTATATCATAAATCACTAAGCACCATTTAATGACTTCTAATGTGTCTTGCAACAAATTATGGCGTCCCATAACGACGAAGAATTTATGTATATATCCCTACCCTGAGGCGCACGGTAGAGCTACCCCCGTGGTACTCAGGACAGTTTGTGTGCTATTTGTCTCGACTAATACTTACTGCTACCGCGCAGGCTACGAATTTTATCTTGGAAGTTTTCAGATATAAGCTCTCTCTTAGAATTTAGATATATAGCTCATTCAGAAAATTCATGACAACCTTTGGGATAATATATATAGATATGATATATAGATATATATATATTAGATATATATATATGTAAAGGGAGAGATATAGATAATATAGATATATAGATAGATATATAGAGATAACTATAATTATATATATAGATAGATATATAGCCATATTAGTATATATATATATATATATATTATATATATATATATATATATATATATATATATATAATATATATATATACATATATATATACACACACACATATATAGTTATATATATATAGTAGTATTATATATATAATATATATATTATATATATATATATATCTATATTATATATACATATATAATGTGTGTTTGTAATTACGTATATGTTTATAATATGAAAAGGTGATATGATACATCAATGGAGTAAAATTTTCCTATGATAAATTCAACCCATTTAGAAAATGACTTCTTACGTTCGTAACAATCAGCTATTAACTTCAATGTAAAATTCTGTAACAAAAATCATAAAGAAAAGAAAAATAAGCTTTTCCTTATCAGTATTCCAGACTTCACAGGGTCAATAATCTTCTCTCTGATGTCTTATAACCTTTAAATACTTTTGAAAGGAAACTTAGTGTGTCTGAGGCCTCCGTGATAACTCCTTTAATTAGGGCGCTACCACAACTTTGACTGGAAAGTTAGTTTTGTCCCCTTTCTTCTGCAATGAGGTCAAGACTTTAGAATCTCACCAGTGAGAGGCAGGAATCAAACCAAATCTGCTTAGAACCTCCCCGTCACCTCCCCGGCTTGTTTTAATTTCATTTTATGGCAATTACTGGTGAAATAGCTCATGACCTATCTTTATAAACTTTATAATGAAACGACCATACACATAACCACATCTAAGGCACACAGCCACAGACACACTCGCACAGGAATATATATGTTTGGCTTCTATAAAAATCCAAACCGCTCAACAGACACAGACAAAACTTTACTCCCTGCTCCAGATTATTCCATAAAGGTTTAGAACTCGAAATCAAACACACGCCCTATGACAGACATACAAATACAGACAAAACAAATACAATTTTAGTTTTTATGTCAGATTTTCCTTTAGTTTTCTGGGTTTGTTTTCATTGTATACCTGATGCTCAGCCTTTTTTTCAGGTGTTGTTAGACGTAAGATTTAATTAAACTCCTCCTACTGCAAACCCTATATATAATCAGTTTAGTACATCTAAAAATTGAACAGGTATGTTTCGCTGTATTAGAATTACTTCCATTCAGTCATAAAGCAAAGTAATTCAAAATATAACTTCTACCACCTCGCCTGCCAGACCTTAAAATTGCATACAAACACACACAAAACAAATGAAATTTTCGTTTTTAGCCCACCTTTCCCTCAGTAACCTTCTGGGAGTCAGGAGTAGTTTGACTGGAAAGCTCCAAGTTTTCAGGTGACGTCATTATACACCTCCACTGCCTTACTTTGCGAATTCATTGAAGCAATTGTGCTTCGTAACGTTACAGCGACGTATTTCTTTATCAAGCCGATTTAAATGAGGTCTGGAATAAGAGAAATATCACCTTGGACACTCCCGCAGTTGACAGTTGGAATTAATATAGTGCTAAGTGGCGAAGCACTTCACTGCATCGGGAAGATAACTTATTTTTTACCTTGCTTGGTACAGATTACCTAGAAGATAATAACTGAAAATTCTTGATGAAAACTTGATTGTGCTTATTGCTAAAATTTACGGAAAAAAGAATAATTATAGTAAGTTCATC
>NC_061093.1:63113429-63120929 GCF_015104395.2 Macrobrachium nipponense | reverse complement strand
GGTTCCCCTTTAGGTCCGGTGTTCGCCAATATCTTTATGAGTTCTTCTGGAAGAACAGGCGCTGGATAGTTGCCCTCTTTCTTTCCACCCCTTGTTTTATAAAATGTTACGTCGATGACATGTTTTGCTCTTTTCAAGCGTGATTTTAATGCCGATCCTTTTTAAGCGACTCCTGTTACAAACCCGACATATGTAACACCCAACAAACACCGAACATCAAATTCACCCTGGAGAAGGAATCTAACAATAAATTACCGTTCCTGGATGTTATGTCTCTAGAAATGAACAAGGGTTTTATACAGGGATTTATAGAAAAGATACTTTTACAGGTTTGGGCACGAATTTCTACAGTTCTTTGTCATTCTAATTTTAAATTAAACTCCATTTCTACTCTCCTCAACAGGGCCTTTACACACTCGTCCAGTTGGATGGCCTTCCTCCACGAAGAGGTCGTAACTTAGGCGAACTACTTTAGTAAATAACTGTTTTCCTCAAAGGGTTTTCTTCAGAGCCTTAAACAAGCTCTTAGACAAGAAAATGGAAATGCCCACTGCTATCCATACTGCGCCGAAAATGAAAATGTTTGCAACGTTCCCCTACTTATATGATGATTTTTTTAGGAAAAGTGTCTAATTTACTAATTCAGAAGAGAATTGCCTGCCTTAAATCTAAAATTGATTCCCAAAAATCCTTGCACCATCGGGTCCTTTTTCAAGCTCAAGGACAAAGTTAGTCCGTTGTTTACGTCCAGCGTTGTTTATAAGTATTCTTGCCCCAGGTAACCAGGGGACTTACGTTGGATGTACCAAAAGACTGCTAAGGGTACGCATAGACGCCCATAGAGGAATTAGTTTTAGAACTGGAAGCAGACTGTCCAACCCAGAACAATCCAATATAAGGAATCATTCCAAATTATGCAAAACATACATAGATAACAAAGATTTTCAGATAATAGGACAAACGCAGAAAAACAATGACCTAACAACCCTAGAGTCCAAAATAATAAAATTAACTGTCCCATCATTAAACACCCAAACCTCATCTACACAATTGTTCATTGCTTAATGGCCTATTTGTCTTGTCGTTGCCTTACTGTACGTGTGTGCCTTGTTCATTATTATTGTAACTTTGTTTCAACAGTTTCCTTTCAACTCCCGTCTGGGTAGGTCATTTTCGTGCCAATGATGTTGTGTTTTTTTGTCTTTTTTGTTTTTATATATGTATATTTTTTTAAATGAGTTAACATTTTAAACAAGTGATTTTAGTTATATTTTATATCTTATTATAAGTGTTTTTATGATTAATTATTAAGAATCAACTCGCTGTATTTCAGCCTTGAAGATGCAACAATGTAGTTGTGAAACGTCGGCATCAGCAATAAACCTTCAATTATACCTGAATGCCTTTCCCTGGAAGCCTACAAGTATATATATATATATAATATACATATACATATACATATACATATACATATATAGTATATATATATATATATATATATATATATATATATATATATATATATATATATATATATGTATATATGTATATATATATATATATATATATATATATATATATATATATATATATATATATATATATATATATATATATATCATATATATTATCATATATATATGGTCTCCCTTTTTCTTCAATTCGGTGTCCAGTAGTTTCTCCGCCTATAGCGAACAAAAACACATACATCCATACATACATAAGCATTTTCGTTATATGTTAGACGAAATCGATAGGTTAGTCAACCTCCGAAGCCAAATCCGTATCATTGCTCATCAAAAAAATAATAAGGATCTCTATCAAGTTCCATGACATTTCGCTACTTGGTTCGTATGCTATCATTGGCATATAAATCGAATCATGTGATTTAAATGTCATCCCATTTAATTTTCTTTTTTCCGTCGAGTATGTACTCAACAGACAAGAAGACGAGAGGGTAATATTATCATGCTATTCGGCAATAGTCCCTGATGTTAAATACAAAACTTTGTTTTGGGGGAAAGTATCATCATGCAATTAAACTGAGTATCCTACACAATTAAGAATTCAAATATTACATCTAGAAAAAATATATTTTTATTCCATTTGTCAGATTTTCTGTTTATAGGGAAGGCTAACAAATACTCAAAATATTTTTTTTAACTTGAGGCAAAGAGCATTTTAGTGTTGCTGTTGACCCAGAATGACTCCATACAAAATAATTTTGCAATTTCTGATTTTTTTCGTAACTGGAGATATTTCGCCATATAAGTTCGACAACGTATAATATCCTTTATCAAATTGTGATAATGTTGTAAATGGAATTTTAGTCATATTTAAAATTTAAAAATAAAATGGTTGTGCTAAATTAGTAGAACTTGATAGTTTTATTTACCGTAAATTGCTTCTAGTTCAGCAAATTCCACCATACCATTCACTTTTTTCCTAAAGTAGATTCACATGAACCGTGCATCTGATGTCTAGGCCAGTCCCTTACGACGCTCCTGATTGTCTGTTAATAAGCCAGTCACAGGGCTGGAAACTCTCAGTCTCCCTCTAGAGTTGACACGGGCAGGATGTATGTTCCACCTCGCCTGAGGGATACTTTTGAAAGACGTATCTCCAAAGAAAGGTGGAACATACATCCTGCCTATGTGAACTCTCGAGAGAGGCTGAGCGTTTCCAGTCCTGTGACTGGCTTAACAACAGCCAATCAGGAGCGTCGTAAGGACTGGCTAAGACAGCAAATGCACGGTTGATGTGAATCTACTATAGTAGTGACCACAGTAGATGGGATTAGATATGATAGCTTTAGTATGTTTCAAATACATCTATATTTCGTTACAATTATCATTATATTTCACTTAGCTTTTATGACAGTTTGTGTGTGTATTTTTTTTTTTATTTACATTTGTACCATTACCTAAAACGTAAGATTATGTAGATTGCTAAAAATAAAGATTTGCCCTTGAATTTAATAATTTTTCTGCTACTGATAATATAATAGCACTATTTTTATGAAATACTGATTACAGAGTCAATGATCGTGATAGCTATTTTGCGTAGCAAGTCGCAAGAGGCTAAAATATTATCACAAAAATATTATCGTGCGCACCGCCTATGTTTTATATGATGAAATGTGCGTCTGTGTAAGTCATTTCTAAGCGAATTTGCGTTACCTAAATAGAAAATACTAAAATTTTGGTGTGATATTAAGTAACATAGAACAGGGAAAAAAGTAAAAAAAAAATAAATAAATAAAAAAAATAAAACGATGTGATCTGAACCAACGCTTAAAACAAATAGTCTACCATTTTCTCGTTTAATTTCCGCTGTTGGAGGGTAGGATATACAATAACAAAAGTATAAGTTATCGAGAGAGAGAGAGAGAGAGAGAGAGAGAGAGAGAGAGAGAGGGTAGACTATTTTCGCCCGTCGCTCAGCACAAAAAAAAATTCGAATTTGTCGATGAATGAAATTGTTATTTTCTTTATGGTCTCTCTGAAATTTTCTGAATTAATTTTCTCGTTTGGTTTGGTTTATTTGGAGATTTTTGTGGCCTCTGCAGTAACAGAAATTTATTAGTAGAGACACTCATTATAATTTCAACATTCCGAATACGGTAGTGTTACAAACACTCTGGGGTTCTAGTACAGGTTCTTAGGTACTTTATTTTGCTAGGATCGTAGACAGTATATGCAACCCATGATTCAAGGAAAGCAGGCACAAAAAACATCCAGGAAAACTTAACAGTATTTATTACAAAACAGAAATAACTTAAATCAGCCTTGCGTTGCAAGTAAAATACATACAACAATACAGCTTAAAGCAAGAGGACTAAAATACCAGGTCCTCAACGAGCCACAAGGCACCCTAAAGCTAAATATCTAAATCCTAACAGAAATTCAGAGGAGAACAAATATTTCATAAATCAGTGAGGATCCAAATATATGCCGGCCAAAACTATCCTAAATAACAAAAGGCTGAAGGAAGTGGAAGATATCAAAACAAGGAAAACCTCCTTAATTTACCTACAATAGCCATATAACTAAAGATATGGAATACTATGTTCCAATAAACAGTACACAATAAAGGCAATAATAAGCTTATGATATAAACAAGTAAAACCTATGACAAAGTATGTATGTATATATATATATATATCATATATATTATATATACTATATATATATATATATATATATATATATCCTATATAATATCTGTACTGCACGTACACTGACAGTTCCAATCCTTATGTCGGGGATGAACAACTGAAGACGGGTCGAACTAGGAGTCTATAGCGAGCACCCAAACTGCTACTAAAGGGATGGACACGATCGCCAGGACAAAAGGGGTATAAGGCTCCTCGAAGGAAATAACAGCTATACTGGTCTTACCATGGCCCCGATTGCCTCCCACTAACGTACTCCTCACGAGCCAGCGCTGACACACATCCCCGAAGAAAAGCAGAAGGACGAAGGCAGAAGTGGCAGGTGAATCCGTAATTAGTACCGGGATCCGCGACGGTACCAATTTCCCGTGGGCCTCCGACGGGAATAAGGGGTAATACAAGAATCGCAAATAGCTTACGCTTCTGCGGAACCCCGTAAAGCGGACACTATGGTCGCAAGTGAACGAAGAGCCGTGATCTACAGCACCAGAGTCGCAGGTGACTAAGGCACCTACGAACGGTCGTGAGGAAAGATTCCAACAGCGCCGTTTCCAAAATAAACTGCCAAAAGGTCGTGAGGAAAGATTCCAACAGCGCCGTTTCCAAAATAAACTGCCAAAAGGTCGTCCTCCAATAATCCACAAAAGCTGCTCAAGGGGATGGTCTGACAAGGAGCGTTCCAAAGCCCGAACTTCGGCGGGCAGACCATCAACGTTCAGAGTACAGCTACCAACATCCACCGTAACTCATAAACAAATCACAAAACAATCGTTAGAACGATAGTTCACAGAAATAAACAAGGGAGGAGGAGGCGCTCAATAACACAAACTCTTACATAAACTAACAAGCATTTGGCTGCTTAAGCAAAAGAAACTTAAAAGTAAACAAGGCTGATTTAAACTTGATAAATAAAAACAAAAACTACGTTAATTTAATAGGTAGGATCAATTTATTTCCCATAGATACAGTTTTCCTACTATGTACAGTTCAATAGTGATATTTTTCGCATTAACTATATATATATATATATATATATATATATATATATATATATATATCTATATATATATATATACTATATATATATTATTAATTGATTGATTGATTGATTGTTTGATTGACTGATATTATTTATCTATTGGTCATTTTACACTGAGCTACTTTAACTGGATGAACATATCCTTAAAACATTGTATTATCGCAAGAAAATCTTAATCGTGTAAGTCTTCAAAACAATTAAATTTCATTCATTTATATTATTTCTGATAATTGTAATGTCCATTTACATGACATTTTCTAATTCATATCATTTCTGATAATTTCAATGTCCTTTACATGAAATTTTCCTAATTTATATAATTTCTGATATTGTAATGTCATTTTACATGAAAGTTCCTAAGTTATATTAATTCTGATAATCGTAATGTCATTTACATGAAATTTCCTAATTTATATAATTTCTGATAATTGTAATGTCATTTTGCATGAAATTTTCCTAATCTATATCATTCTGATAATTGTAATGTCCTTTTACATGAAAGTTTCCTAATTCATATCATTCTGATCATTTGTAATGTCATCTTACAAGAAGTGTAATGTTTGCTCATTCTATGGGAACTCAAATACGTGAACAGAGAAATAATGACAGATTAAAAACACAGTAAAACACACAAAAATAAAAAAAAAACACATAAAACTGATTTTATCAATCCTTGTTTTCGCTGTCTATAGCCTTTGAAGTTCAGTTTCTATTTCCGAATCACCAAATCGTTTTATTATGGACTAAAGGCGTTTCTGATAACCGGTTTATTTATTTCTAGAAAATTCGCCGGGAAAATGGAAATAAAACTGGACACTGGAAAGTTATAGTGAATACAATTATTCTTTCGAGACCAAAAATATCTGGCACAAATGTGTGTGTGTGTGTGTATATATATATATATATATATATATATATATATATATATATATATATATATATATATATATATATATATATATATATATATACACACACACACACACATATATATATATATATATATATAATATATATATATATATATATATATATATATATATATATATATATATATATATGTATATATATATATATATATATATATATATATATATATATATATATATATATATATATATATACCGTAAATCCTAAACATTTCAAGAATATTCCCGTTTAATATCCTGACAACACAGATCTCGGAATATTGCATCAATTCTTTGTCTTAGAATATCACTATGCATCATGATACAGTTTCTAATTGCTTTATAGTAACAATTAAATTCGCTCGATGACAATACGTAATCACAATCGCTGTAGCATCTGTGTCTGTCAATAACAATATATTGTGATAACTTTCCCGATATATTCATTTTCAAAATACGGTGTGTTCATTGACAATCATCAGTTATATTTTAATACTATTTTTTTTTTTTTTCGAAATAACCGACGTAGATACTATTGACGTTCTGAGAGTAAAAAACAAAAAAATTCGGAATAGTAATAGGCTCTTTGTACATATAAATGAGCTTATCGTGTTTGGAATTTGATCTGCTTAGTGTTCCTTGTCTTGTGAATGCCTCTTTTATTAAATGCCATGAAAGTGAATGTAAATTTGGGTTGGGTGTCAAGTCTGACAAAGCCAGAAGAAAATGATTTTATAAAAACGTCATATGTTAGTTAGAAAATTACACTTTGAATCGTTTTCAGTAATCCGCTCTGTATAAACAATAAAACAATGGCATTTTCAATGACGCCGTACTTTAGAATAAAGTAATGATGGAAAAAATATATAAATACATAGAAGTGTAAAATACTTATTTCCAAAAATTTGATGTTATATAAACCACCAAAACTTGAAAAAAATTAGAATAATATGATAAAACATGACATGGAAGTGTGATCATATGCCTTATGATATCTCATACGAAAAGCAGGGACTGCTACATGATATATACGAATACAAAAACGGGATATTTATAGGTATCCCTGCTATTCCTTTCCCTGGTATAATAGAAGGGAAGAATATATATGTATCTTTTGAGAAAAGGGAATGCATATCTCGTCATTTTTTTGGCAGACCTCTTTGATCCTGCGAAAGGAGATATTGGATTCTGTGACGAAAAAAAAAAAAGAATAAACGAATGAAAGGGATCGGGAGAAAGAATGAAAACTTCCCATAGCCTTTTTACGGGTGATTTTCGGAGCAAAATACTTTTTTTCCGAACGTGTTGTTTTCATGCAGCCTCCGATGTCAGCGCAATTTGCGCCAGGTAAAAGTCAAATTTCTGTCGAATATATTAAG
>NC_061093.1:63108429-63110929 GCF_015104395.2 Macrobrachium nipponense | reverse complement strand
TGACGTCATAATGACCTTAAAGTTGTTATAATCTATCTCTGCCCTACAGATTCTGGCGTGATTCCTAATATTTGATTGTTCAGGGGTGGATAATTTACTGCCCGTTCGGTAACTTACACCTCTATGTGAGATTGTGATGCTCATAGAGGTGTAAGTTACCGAAACGGGCAGTAAATTATCCACCCCTGAACAATCAAATAGTAGGAATCACGCCAGAATCTGTAGGGCAGAGATAGATTATAACAACTTTAAGGTCATTATGACGTCACCATATGAACACCATCTCCTCGTTCTTGAAAGTTTGGCAATTAAGAAACTGGTACCTTCACTTAACAACCATACTACCTCAGTACCTTTGTATATAGCATAAAGACACGTCACTTTGTTCTTTGCCTCTTCTTTACTTTTTTTCCACCGTCCTGACACGGAACGGCGGGACTCTGCTTGAGCAAGGTATTTTCCTCATTTTAATATTTTTATATTTATATATAAATACGTATTCTTTTTAATGTTTTTATTCGTAAGTTTTATCTTAGAAATATTTAATTTTTTATGATTTTACATTTCGTTTCTTGATTATGTTATGTATTGATGTAATACTCATTCTTTGAGATTTTTAATTCGTAATTTTACTTAGAATACTTTAATATATAATAATTTTACATTAACATTCCAAATTGTTTGGTAATGTAATATTTATTCTTGCCTTTAGCCTGAAGATGGGACTTTGTCTCGAAAACGTCGCTAGCAATAAAGAATCATGTAATGTGCCATGTCCTTCCGTATCCCCGTACCTATTTTCATCGAGGATTAGCCCACCAGCGATGAAGAATATATATATATATATATATATATATATATATATATATATATATATATATATATATATATATATATATACTATATATATATATGTGTGTGTGTATGTATGTATGTATATATACTATATATCTATAATATATATATATATATATATATATATATATATATATATATATATATATATATATATAATATATATATATATATATATCTTTCCCTCTACAAATTTCCATCTATAATGGCTAAGCAAATTAATTCAGTTTTCCTACCTGGAAATTTACTTTTTATTATTGAAAAGTTGTTTTGGAATTTCCCAGCCAACTTTCCTATTTACAATGGAACAATCTGGCAAAGACATTTCATTGGCAAGCCTATTTCTTGATAAAAAAGTAATTTCCATATAAACAATATAAAGGAAGGTCGAATCACTCGGTTTTTTTTCTTTTTAATGAGAATTTTTACGAGGCGCCAGGCAGTTCTATTCCACGGACCACTGGACATTGGGGTTTGCAATCAGAGGCCATAAAACATATTTTTAAGAGGGAATGGTTCATAAAGGCATTAATGTTTCCCATTGAAAATTGCAAATGCCAACAAATGCGTCTACGTCCAGAAATGGGAAGCTCTTCGTCTCTACTATATACTATAACTAAGTGTATCTGTTTTCTTTGTTTAATTCAGTTTTTTTTATAGTACCATATCTGTAACATCACTATTATGTATTTTTTTTTTTACTTTAGCTGTTATCTGCTTTTTTATCTATTTTGTTCTAACAGCAAATCTGTGGCATCACTAATCACAATATTATATCACTCTCTCAAACGTACCTTAACAAATATGAAAGTTTTCGCACTTATTGTTTTGTGTGTGTATGTTTAGTTTGGGCATTATAGTGTATGCATTACTTTTCTAAAAGCAAATCATGCACTTTTCCTCCACCCTTTCTGAAGTTTCTATTATTATTATTTTTTTATGAAATATGATTGTTTCATAGTCTTATAACTTTTTTCAAGCCTTGTCATATCAGCTCTTCCGTAAATATTGCCACTGATTAGCAATATTACGTTTCCATAGACATGGTTAAATGGTTGGTTGTGTGGAGCACATTAAAATGTTTGGCTACCGTCAAAATGCTAAAGCAAGTGTTACTTTATTTTAAATATTTCACGGCTTTTCTTTAACGTTAAAAATAAGTGTTGGATAGCTATCGTTAACTGCCATCTAGAATACTACACATAAAACAATGCTAATGACGAAAAATAAGCGATTTCCAAATATCTTAGTTCCACCCCCCCATCAGATATATCCGGGATGATTATGTCTTCTCGTACCCATATTATTGTTTTCGATTACCTGTTCACAGCCACGCGATCAATTCCATCTCCCTGATGTTGACGTTATAAATTCTCTATTTCGTTGAAATCATGGCCTGTCTAGGAAGTTCGACGGAAATTAAATCCATATTCTTGAAGAGCAATTAAATTTTATTATTATTATTGTTATTATTATTATTAATATTATTATATTATTATTCTTGTTATTATATTATTATTATTATTATTATATTATTATTTTGTTTTATATCTATGTATATATATATTATATATATATATATATATATATATATATTATATATATAAATATCTAATTCTTTTTTTGGGGGGGAGTGTATCACAGT
>NC_061093.1:63083429-63090929 GCF_015104395.2 Macrobrachium nipponense | reverse complement strand
TATTTTTTATTTTTATTTATTTATTTTTTGTGTGTGTGCAAAAACGTCTTCTTCAAAAACTGCAATTGTGACTTTTTCTTTTGTTCATTCCGTGAGAATAAGTAATACTCGTACTGCCCGGCTCAGTGACTATTCAGTTTCGTTTTATTGCCCAGGTTTGAATTCACCTTCAAGCTTCTGGTTTATACCGAATTATCTAACCGTAAAAGGGCAGTTTACCATCTCTCGAGGCCGAGGCCATTTCCCTTATTCTCTTCAAATTCTTTTTTTTTCTTCTTCTTCTTTTTCCTCTGCTAGCCCCGGCGACCTTTACAATAAATAAGAGCGGGGGTCTGAGTCAACGTTATAAAATAGCATGTTTTATTAAATTTTTATTTATTTATTTATTTATTTTATTTATTAATTAATTAATTTATTTATTTATTTATTTATTTATTTATTTATTTATTTATTTATTTATTTATTTTTTATTTTCAGTAGGGACATTGTACAACAATCCTTCATTCTAAGGGTAGAGGAAATATCTAGCAATGACGTTTCCTCTCAAGCTATGGATATTGTAAACAAAGCTCAGCAAATTTAAGGGCCTCTTCTCCCAAGAGTTGACATTTCTATGTTTCACAACATCTAACCATTTGGTGATAAGCTTATATAAAACGTGCTGACATCCCACCGAACTACAACAATAATATCTTTACTGAAGGAGTTTAAGCAACTATAATAGCGTACCTTTAAGTGGGCTGGAATTTTGGATAATTTCTGCGATAATGAAACATAAGTACGTTTCAATCAAAGTCTGAGAAACTCTTACCAAAAAAAGCTCGCTATTCTCATCATCATTCACAGTGAGATAGTATCCCCCCGACTGCCAGGCAGTGCCGAAATAAATAGAAAATCCTTCTTCTGGGGTGTTAAAGTAATACGAATGGAACCAGTTTCTGAAAAAACTTTCTGCATTTAAGGCCAATTTTATATTCTAATGACTTTGAACATTAAAATGAAATTCTTCAGAGAAGGTTATGTGAATTGTTTGGCTGGAGTTACGGCCGGAAAATGATGGTTTACAAATCTTTCCTGATGCTCTTGATACTTAGGGAAAAATGATGCTTTCATCACCTACAGACACGTAACCGAAGCCATAATTTGTTTTTCTTTCGGACGCATTATGTCTTAAACTTTCAAAAGCACGGTTAAACATGGTCTTCTTTGTTTCACCTGACGTCGTTAAGTGTATAGTAAATTATTAGCATTACTTTTATTTTTTATACATTCTCGGAAAATTTCTGCATGAAATGATTGTATTTTCACATCCTATAATGAATAAAGAATGAAGTTCATTTTAGCTATAAATTACCAACTGGAATTAATTGCTGTTGGACTTTCATTATATACAAACTTCCTTGACACCGAAGTTTCATTGACGGCAGTGGACGGAAACAGGTAAGTACCGCAATTCAAAGCAAATATATCGAATAACATGAATAAGAATAGAAATTATTTAGCAAAAAGCAAAAATATAAAAAAGATATAAAATTATATTTTAACCATTGCCAGGTTCCAAATGAAACCTGTCTCCCTGGAACAAATGACAACAAAACAAATATTCATAAGGAAGAGGGTGAGGTTGAGCACACTTGCCCAACAGAGTGCTTGTAAATTTCTCTAGTTTAATTTAATTAATTTGATGATGAAGAGTCTGAGGTGACGCGAATACCCCAGAAGTAATCTCGGTTACAGGAAAAACTACTTGCAGAAGCTTTTTGCCTAACATATGCTCTCGATGATATGAGCTATAAATATACAGGACTGTTAAGTCTCTCCTCTCTCCTCTCTCTCTCTTCTCTCTTCTATCGTCTCTCTGTCTCATCTCTCCTTCGTTCATCTCTCTCATCTCCTCTCTCTCATCATCCAATTAGGGCAGAAGCTTTTTCAGAACATAGCTCTTGGATGATATAGCTATAAATATACTAGACCGTTAAGTCTCTCTCTCTCTCTCTCTCTCTCTCTCTCTCTCTCTCTATCCATTAGGGTAAACTTACATGAATTACAGTTTAATCCATTAGGTGTGTATCATTTCCATTCGGAGAGCTAAGATGTCGATTTCGTCTGTATTTTTTATATGACATCGGGAATATAAAAGGCAGATTTTATCTCGAATAAAGAATAGATAAAATGACGGCCAGTACCACTAAAACAAGGAAATGAGTAATCAAACGTTATTAAAAGCGATTAGCCGAAGTTTAGCATTATGCAAGTTTTTCTACTGGTTCGTGTCAAATCCGAAAATACTCTTAATTTCAACACATTTATTTATTTCGTAGATAAAGGCACCGCAAATGGTAGAATTTTACATGCTAACAGCATTTACCTATCATGCATGGTAAACCGTTCATATGTTGATCGGATCCAATTTCATTTACATGGTTTGGCTATTGAGTACCTGCCTAACATATTTTGGGGGAAGAAATAAATAGCAATAATACGAATATAAGAGCAAGATATTCATAGTGCCGTGCATCAGAGTTGTAAATTAATTTTCGACTAACATGTCCCTCAATAAGTAAATAGGGCGGAAAGGCAACGAAATAAAACTAAACTTCAACAAGAAAATTGGATGCTGTATTGCTTTCCATTTTTTCTGAAGGTAATCCGTTCGTAAATACGTTAGGTGATTTTCTCACCGGAACCATAAATAAAAATGTTAGTCCTTCAATCATTTCTCCCTCTATTTCAGTAAACAAGGGTCACTTCTTTTGTTTCGCTATCATGGAAAAAGTTTTCTTCTTAGTTTCCTTACGTGTTCCCTTTTCTTTACAAAGAGGATATTTTCGGCCCTGTTATCTCTTTTTGCTCCTAGTGTATTTACTCGTCTCCGGAATTTGAATGCGAAAAAAATATAACATCGATCGAATCTAGAAACTTTTCCAAAATTATCGACAGACTAACAAACTGGTAAAAATGATTAATTTGTCCATTCTCTCTCATCTCTCTCGTCTCTCTCGCTCTTTCACCTCGTCCTCCTCTCTCTTTCCCTCTCTCCTCTCTCCATCTCATCTTCTCCTTCTCTCTCCTCTCTCTCTTTCTGAAAGTCGGTTGATTTTCGACCTAATATTCAATCAAGAACTTTCTCAATTAAATGCGTGACAGGGATATGTGAATGATCAGCATTACTCGATAAGGATATGATACATATGAAGACGAGCCATCTGAAAAGATCCGAAATATGAAAACCTGCTCGTGAGGGTGAGAGATATGGTACTAAAAGAGAGATCATTACCAGGTCAAACTAGTTTCCCTTGGAGATTGGACGATCGCTCGGCAGAGGGCCTGGCTGTGTTGTGGTTTCTGTCAAGAAAACAGGAGCTTTATCGACTTCTTAGGACTGAGGGCAGTTTTAAATGTACCCACAGGTGAGTGAACACACACTTCGCCCTTTCTTAAGTAAAGTAGGAATGTGAACTTAGCATTTATTTAGGTGTCAAAACAGCATTACTCTTTGCCCCGGTTTCCTGGCCGGGAAAAACCATATGCCCTCGGGCTATGCTCGAGGCGTCTCTATGGCCAACTTTAGCGAGTAGTAAAGTTTAGCGACGACGCACAGTCATTTGTGCCCAGCGAGAATCAGGCACAGTGACTCTTCCGTTTTCTGTGTCTCCAGAATGAATGCGCCAAGGTTGAAAAAATTAATACCATAGGTATTAGATACTTGGTGGGTGCAATTTATGAAGACGACATTCCTTTAATTCTTGATGATACTTTACATATAGAGGACGATGAATTGAGGGCATTGCCGATTGGGGAAAACTAGGTTAATTGTTAAATTAAGCTCAAGAGGGAAATATGAAAATATTTGTGAAGATTTCGGTGGCAAAGAAATCAGTGTAAGAGATGACCTAAAAATCCGAGTTGAGGATTTGTCAACTTACAGGTCGTACGTGACGTGCGAAACTGTGCCTTTTGAAATGACTGACTTTATGCTGAATGACATTCTTTCCAGATACGGAACAGTGAGTTATGTGAAGAAGAACACTCGAAGTCAGGGAAGATATAAAGGTATGATAATGTGTCAGAACAGTTTCGATGGATATTAATCGACAGATTCCTTCCTTCTTATATGTTGAATGCGCCAAGGTTTATATCTATATATACTATAAAGGGCAGGGCAGACTAAAACTTGTAGACTTTGTGGGCAAACCAGCCATTTTGCTAATGAATGTGAAGTTGGAATTACCACAAAGACTAAATATCATTAGTGAAGTAGACTTCCCTCATTTATCTGGCATCAAATAAAAAAAGGAAATGAAATGCCAGTAAGCCACCAGGACCCAGTAGACGTTCGAACTTACGAAGTTTGTATTAAGATTTTGGTGCAGGACAACCGGAAACCGGGGGGCCAGGACACATCGTGGAAATTGACGAATCCAAATTTGGGAAGAGAAAATTCCATAAAGGTAGACGTGTCGATGGTTGTTGGGTCCTTGGCTGGATTGATTGCGAAACAAAGGACACGTTCTTTCAAGTTGTTCCAGATAGATCTGTAGAAACACTCCTCCCAATTTTTAATCGAAAACATATCCAGAAGTCAACCGTAATTTCCGATTGTTGTAAATCATACCACACTTTAAGTCAGCATTTCAAACACACCTTCACGTAAATCACTCCCTACATTTTGTTGATCCCGACGATAAACGCATACACACAACACGATAGAATCCACATGGTGGGTCTTGAAACGGAATGTTTTGCCTGGAAGTGGTACCGTAAAAAATTTCTATAATTCATATTTTTCCATGTATTGCATTAAGAAGCGTTACCTTTCAAATGTAGATTGTCCTTTTAAAGCTTTTTTAGAATTAGTTAAACATCCTTATCTGTTAAATAGAGTACTTTCAACACCCGTCAAATTTCACTGAAACACAACAATCATCGATAGATTGCTCCTCCCTAACGGATCCGTTCAAAACATGAGTGTTTGTTCCCCCGATTTCATCCGGCCTGATCCTGCCAAAATCACTCCATCCAGCCCCGAAGAGAGGAAGATTCGAGCCGTCCGACTTGTCTGACGATTCCGATTTCCAACCCACTAAGGAAAGTCCGGTTTTATACTTATGCCACTTTTTCTTGCCAGAAACATACGAGCTTGCCAAGAATCTTTAAAAATGTCGGTAAGGCGCGAAGCGCCGTCCGACCGCGCCGAAACTAATTTTTTTGCTTTTTTGGTCTATGCATATTTTTCTTGCCAGAACATACGAGCTTGCCAAGAATCTTTCAAAATGTAGGTAGCGCCTGTTCGACCGCGCCGAAACTAATTTTTTTTTGCTTTTTTGGTCTATGCATATTTTTTCTTGCCAGAACATACGAGCTTGCCAAGAATCTTTAAAATAGTCGGTACGGCGCGAAGCGCCATCCGACCGCGCCGAAGCTAATTTCTTTGGCTTTCTCCTGGCCTGTTTTTTTTTTTCTTGCCAGAACATACGTGCTTGCCAAGAATCTTTAAAAATGTCGGTAAGGCGCGAAGAGCCGTCCGACCGCGCCGAAAAACTAATTAATTCGTTTTTTTGGTGTATGTCTTTCCATTCTTTTTTTTTTTTACAAAGTAGGCCAACGAAAAACAGTGTTAGGCCACCCGTTCTAAGTCAGGTTAGGTGGGTTCGTTTGGTTATGGTCATTTTTAGTTAGGCACGTGGGTCTCTTTTTGTTTTTTGTTTCTCTTTGCATCTCGTGCCCAAACGGTTTTCTTAGGCTAACAGCTCGTATGTTCTGTCTACGAATGCAGAGTAGGAGGTCAACCGCACAGCTTTTTCGTGCATTTCCTATTGTGATTTTCGAATCGTCGTCTTTGTAACCGCCCACCCAAAAATCCCGGTTTCCCAATACATCCCCCCTTACCGCTTTCGGCACATTTTCAACTAAAAATAATATTTCCATGTTCATTTCCGCGTCGGTGGCTTCCCCTACCCAAAAACCCCAGTTCCCAAAACTTCCCCCTTTACTGGTTTTATACACTTTTGGATATTCCATTTCTGCACGTTTTCAAAAATCGCGCCAAAAACATACGTCCGCCATCTTGTTTGTATTCGCCCGCCGATTCTCTAGCAGAAGTACTCTTATCGGCATGCGCTCCGAGAATGATATGAAATCTTGTGACGTCATGGAAGAATCAAGGCATTTTGAAGGACAGAAGTAACACCCGACACAGCGCATCTTATGCGTTAAAATTTATTTAGCTCAATCATCCCCCTCCAGTGGTCCAAGATTGATATACAAAATCCGACAGGTGATTTAATGTTACCACCCTTTAATATTTCCAATTATTTTAAAGGTGCTAATGACACTATGTCAGAACAAGAAAGTTGTTGCTCAATAGAAAATGAAATACCGGCAGGTCAAAACTGTAATAATGATAATGAAACCACAGTGACCGATGAGTCGGACTGTAATTCAAGCATTGTAGAAAACATGAAAGTAAACAAAAAGCGAAAGCAACGTAAAATGCAACAAAAAAGAGTAAAAGAAAATCTCATAATAACTAACATTCATTAGGATATCCACTTAATATTAACGGTATTAATGATAGAATGAAACAAGAGATGCTACACTCATTTAAACACCTTCAACAAAATAGACATTAGTCCAAGAACACAATGTTAAGGATATTAATATATATAGTGTTTTTTTGTCATACAGGTATAATATCATTTTCAATTATATTATACCTGTATAATGTCATTGAAGACTTTATATATTACCTGTATAATATCATTGAAGACTGTATAATATCAAGAAGACTTTAGATTTTTGTAATTAAGCGTGTTGAAAGAAGTGTAGATTCTAGAATATGTTCTGTACATGGTGAGGTGAATGGTAGTCAAGATCGCATTGTTACATTTATGCTCCTTCAGGTCATAATCATACAAGGGAACGGGAAGAGCTTTTTGACAAGAAATTGCCCTACTACTTATGGTATGATAATAGCCATACTATTATGGGAGGTGATTGGAAACTGTGTTTTGAGTCCTAGAGATTAATTCAATAATAGTGAATCAAACATGTCAAAATCACTGCTCAGATTATTATTGGAGGGACCCTTAGGTTAATGATGTATGGTTTTTTTTGCATAACAGGGAACCCCAGTATACTTATTTAGTACGCACAAACTACGGTTCGCGCATTGATAGATTGTAATGATTTGTTAATAATATTGAATAAAAATAAAAAAACTTAAAGAAAAAAAAAAATTTCGTTGGACGAGTGGACTTCGCGCTCGGCTGCCAATCTGGTGGTCCGAGTTCGATTCTCGGCTCGGCCACGCGAAATCAGAGGCATTTATTTCTAGTTATTGAAACTCATTTCTCGATGTAATAAGGTTCGGACCCCACAATAAGTTGTAGGTCCCGTTGCTAGGGAAACCAACTGGTCCTCACAACGTAAAAATATCTATCCTTCTGGACAACCCAAGGAGAGCTGTCTAATCAGCCAGTAGTCTGGTAAAACTCAGAT